>NW_017096036.1:18567-29929 GCF_001412225.1 Nicrophorus vespilloides
TTAACACAAAGAAATACGCAGTTCCGCCAACCCCCACCCCATTTCAGAAACAATTTCCTCAATCTAATTGTTCATTAGCTTTTGTTTTCAATTTATATCAATTATTTGTGAATAATAGTCAATGCTCACTTATTTTAATTAACAACACTATGACTTAAGTAACGTACAAAAATATCATATTCGTACGAACGTACAATGATGTAAGTCACTTACATATTGTCTATTTAAAGTTTATTGAATCTTTCGTTACAAATATTTAATAATTATTTATAATTAACATAATTATACAGTGGAACTTCACATAACGAGCAAAATGAATTGTAAGAAAAGCAACGTTTTGCATAACGAGTAGAGATGAGAAGAAAAGTCCCGGATTGCGAATATGTTCACTATACGAGTATTTCACTATACGAGTAAAAATCTGGAGTTTATGGAACGAATTAAACTCGTTAATCGAGTTTTATTAACATTAAGTAACATTAGTATTTGAATGAAATACAATCCAAATTTGAATGTTCATAAAAGTGTACGTTCATATGAACATTGAGAACGTTTAAGCGAATGAAAATAACAGTACTTCTTTACTAATTTCAATTGACATTTGTATATGCATAAAATTGTATGTTCAATTCCAACAAATCATACAAATTACTAAAAACATTATTAAGAAAAAATTACTTTTATTTATATTGATTCCTAATCATTAATATAATAAGTTAAGTACGTTCTTGGAAATAAATCGCATCATTTGAAAAAAACTAATAAATTTAAAAAAAAACTTTGTAACTTGTAACTTTGTGTAAAACAAAGAATAGGTTATTTCCAAAGTTTATTTTTTAATAAAAAGTGAAAACGTGTAAAGAAAGTACCGTGTAAAACAAGGCACACCTATCCTTCGTTTTACACGGTACTTTTTTACATTTATTTGTAAAAAAAAAATCATTAATAAAGAAAAATACAAATAAAATTATCGTTTTTTGTTTCAATAATTTGATTGTAATTTACTTATTTTTTTAATTTATAAAGTCATCGAGAGCTGTGGTCATTAGAAATAAGCAAAATGAACAAATAAGCTAACAACCAAACAAGTAAAATAGACCAGCAAACAAACAAACAAATAAATAATTAAGTAGATAAAATAAATTAATCAATTTACTTTATTAGATCTAAATTTAATTCGATTTGTCTAAAAATAAGAATAATAAATAATAATTGAGTGAAGTAGAAATGTATTTCAGCAATTTGTATGTGATTAATACAATGGTGAATTCGAAATGACAAAGTGGAAACATCTGGGAAGAAAAGGAACGGTAATAAAACTGTCGTGCGTTGTGTTGTGTGAGGATCGCATCCGCATCCTGTCGGAGGTTTCCTTCTTTAAAAATTCCATCAAGAGAAATATTCGAACATGAAAAAAATAAAAAAAATAAAACACATTGGTAGACAGATATGTATAATGAATTTGACGTTTGTTTGTGGAAGTGCATTTTTTTTTGGGGGGTGTTGTTGTTTGTTTGGTTGGCTGTGGATCGATGACCTCCTAGGATTCGGTATTAGGAGACGAACGTGCCAAAGTGGCCGATACGTCATGGTAGAACATATGTCCATGATTTTATGGTGCGTAGTTGGTGACCGTAACTAATCGGGTATGGCTCTGGTCATGACAATTCCTCGCATGAATTATTCACGCGACGGTTCGGATCCGACGAGCCGACCAGGCAGGCAGGCAGGCGATCGCCGTTCATTGCAATTAGACAATAGTGGACAGATTTAATATTATGGATTGGGCATTTGTATTCCGCTGGAATTGAATCCTATTGTTCCCTCGTGATAAACTTATGAGACGGAGGACTTTGTCATATTAGCTTGTCTATGTCATATTTCCTTCCCATTGCGGCCCTTTTCTTCATTCCTATCCGAAGAAAAATATTATTCCCCTACTTCAACAAGATTTATGCACTCATCATCATCATGGATAGCTACACACTTTCATTAAATATCTTCATCAAACCATCTTTTCTTTTCGTCCATCTCGTACAAAACCATTGTATGCTAATCGCACGCGAGTTCGCATTATAAACTTATTAATAAGAGATGCTTCATTTTTATATAACGCATAAATCTCTGCACTTCAATTCATAACCGAGGCGCAACAATGCCGCAACGGCACATAAAAACCGCTTGTTCTCTCTCACTTTATATGCAATCTAATAAGAACATACTTTAGTTTTTTTTTAAAGCCTGTAAACACACTGCGCCAACAAAACATCCAGACCAATAAAAAACCTGCTCTTCTCTTTTATTTATCATTCATTTTCAACCTTGTACAATAATTTACCATTGAAAATAACAATTATTCATTACGTAAATATTATTTTCTTTTCATAATTATATTTTACTAAGAATTAAAACCAATTTATCGAATTGATTTATCACATTTTTCTATTAAGAAAAATTTTCCATTTGTTATAAAAAATCCATTTAACTTTTGAGATTTCAATAATTAATTAAAATTAACTTAATTAGTTGTGTTGTGTGTAAAATATGTAATATAAATCTACAATTTCTATCAAAAAATAGACTTAATTAATAAAAAAAATAATTGTATTTTAAAGACAGAAATATATAAAAAATTCTAATCTGAAATTATTATTCACAATGTTTGAGTATTTTTTTTTCATTGCTAACATTCATCTTTGAAAATGCCAAATTTTTGGAATTCCAAATATTCAAGGACGTTTGAAATTCTTTGATTTCTGTTAAAATATTATTATAAAAATAAATATAATAAAATTTTAAACTATTTTGGCTTATAATTTGGTAAGTATTATTTTGTAATAAACTTTCACTAGTTTTCGCAAAATAAAGAAAAAAAGCGAAAATTTGATTTTTCAACACTTTGTGAATAAAGATCATACCATAATAATAAATTATTTTTTATATTCTTTATAGTCTTAGCTTCAATATTAATTTTAAGTTTTTAATAATCTTTTAGTAGTTTTCAAAAAATAAGAAAAATGCGAAAGTATTATTTTTTTCTTGAAATTAATTTCAAACTTTGATTTTTCAATACTTTATGAATAAAGATCATACCATAATAATAAATTATTTTTTATATGCTTTATAATCCTAGCTTTAATATAAATATTCAGTTTCTAATAAAATTTTCGTAGTTTTCGACAAATAAGACAAATGTGAACGCAATGTTTTTTCTTCAATTTATTCTCAATAATGTTTTATCAATACTTTTGTATATAGATCACTCCATAATAATAAATTTATTTTTATATGCTTTATAGTCTTAGCTTTAATATAAATATTAAGTTTTGAATAAACTTTTAGTAATTTTCGAAAAATAAGAAAAATGCGAAAGTAATGTTTTTTCTTGAATTTAGTTTCAAAATTTGATTTTTCATTACTTTATGAATAAAGATCATACCATAATAATAAATTATTTTTTATATGCTTTATAATCCTAGCTTTAGTATAAATATTTAGTTTCTAATAAACTTATCCAAGTTTTCGAAAAATAATGCAAATGCATAAATAAAGAAAATGCAAATTTAATGTTTATTTTTCTTCAATTTATTTACAATTTATTTTAAATTTTCAATATTCAAAACATATAGTAGATACCTTAATTATAGATTAATCCTTATATGCTCTATATTCTTAGCTTTCATATGAATATTCAATTTTTAATATAGTTTTAGTATTTTTCAAGATAGTTGCAAAAATGTAAACATGCTACAATCATATTTTACACATAAAATTTGATAATTTATTACTATAAATATTTGAATGAAACAGTTGAATGTTTATATTCTTTATGATTTAAGCTTTAATATACATTTTCAATGTTTAATAAATATTATTAATAGTTTTTGACTTCCACACATTTTTTTTTAAACTTACAATTTAATATACATTTACAATAGAAATTATAATATTTATAATCGTAGCTTTAATACAAGTTGTCAGAGTTTAATTAACTTTCAATAGTTTTTGAGATAAGTTTTAATTAAAGCAAATTACGTAATTAATATTAAATATTAATGGTAAATTTCTAAATTAATTATTACACTGTTTTAATTGTAATGTGGAACGGTTTAAAACACAATACAATTATGTAATGTAGGAAAAAATAAAGAATAAATAAAAGTACACACAATAATTCCGTTTTATGTTAAATAAAAAAAAAAGACTCCTTGTAAGATATGTATCGCAATGCATGTTGCATGAAGTGTATAATAATAACTTAAAAGAATAATTAACAAAATCTTCTTTGTAATGTATAATAATAACAATCTAAACTCATTTTTAAGCTAATTAAATTAAATTAAAAATTGCGATTAATATTCCATTCAATTAGAGAAATTAACAAAAAACAAAAAGTACATTTCGCATGTGAACGTGACTGTGTAAAGATAATTCGGATAATTGAATCTGTAGGTATGAAGATATGAAGAATAATACAGTCGAAATCCGGTATGAGAATGTTCCCACTAAAATACCATTGTTTTCGGATGATCAACATATTTCTTCTTTATGCAATTGTGTGTATAATATATTATATTATAATATAATAATCCTATTGGTTCGGTGAGCTTTGATCTGCGTTTGTGACTGCAATATTTGTACTATTGTTAATAACGCTTTATTATTGGACGATAAATGGGAAACGCGTGTGTGTTTCTGCATGGGTGAAGTGTATGATGAAGCAATTTTAATCAATGTTTCTATTTGCGGTGCAGTTGAGACAAGCCCCCCAACATATGTTTTATTAAAATATTATAATGAAGTTCGGGCGCGAATTTAAATATTTGGCGCGGAGTTAATTAAACACACATATTGTTAATAAAGTCGTTTGCTGTACTATACCATATAGTACTTTACCATACACTCACTATATAGTATATAGAGATATATATGTATGTATATATAGACTAGGTACGCTGCACATCGTCTGATAACAAACATCGGTCAGACACGCGTCCATCCTTTATCAGCTTTCCACACTCTATATTCATTATTAAAACACAAACGGCAGGGAAATACACACACACACATCCCACGCATACTGGTGACTCCCTCTCACTCTCTAACCCTGATCGCATACATCATAATCCTACACACACATATCAGAGGATCACCGAAAGAAGAAAGAACCACGTACATTTCGGTATGACAATAAGTTATTTCGAAATTATACGATGTTAGGAAAAGAATAGATTTTAAAGCTACATTCCCATTTCTTGTTTTACTTATCTACACTTTTCACTAGATCACAGAAACCTATGTGTTCTTACATACAAAAAAAGTATTATTAATCTACAACCCAGAAGTGTAGATCAAATCAATATTAATATTTTCATCTATATACTATGATTATTAGATTAGTTTGTGCATATTTTCGATTATTATAACATTTTCTTAATGAATTTTATTAAATTTTTAAAACAAATTAGAAAATAATAAATGTAACTTCAATTTAAGCGTTTTTAACTTCAAATTTAATTTAATTCATTGCTATATGTATAAAATATAGCAAATTTTGTTAAATTTTTATATAGAATTTGATATATTTGTTTATAATCAATTATTGCATTATTTGTCTTTTTTTCAATTTACTTTAAAATTGTATTTATCAAAATTACTTATAATTACTTACTTACCATAATTATAGATTAATTTTTCTTAACTTTATAGTCTTAGCTTTAATATGCATATTCAGTTTTTAATTAATTTTTAGTAGTTTTCAAAATATTTGCAAAAATATAAACAAATTTCATTTTTTTTACATAAGAAATTACTGTCAATATTTGAATGACAATAAGTTATTTCGAAATTATACGATGTTACGAAAAGAATAGATTTTAAAGCTACATTCCCATTTCTTGTTTTACTTATCTACACTTTTCACTAGATCACAGAAACCTATGTATTCTTACATACAAAAAAAAGGATTATTAATCTACAACCCAGAAGTGTAGATCAAATCAATATTAATATTTTCATCTATATACTATGATTATTAGATTTTTTTGTGCATACTTTCGATTATTATAGCATTTTCTTAATGAATTTTATTAATTTTTTAAAACAAAATAGAAAAGAATAAATGTAACTTCAATTTATGCGTTTTTAACTTCAAATTTTAATTAACTTAATTCATTGCTATTTGTATAACATTCATATTTAATTTGAAAATTTGAAATTTTGTTAAATTCTTAATATATAAAATTTGATAAATTTGTCTATAATCAATTATTGCAATATTTGTCTTTTTTTCAATTTAGTTTAAAATTGTATTTATCAAAATTCAATATATATAGACGATATTATAATTATAGATTAATTTTTATATGCTTTATAGTCTTAGTTTTAATATGCATATTCAGTTTTTAATTAATTTTTAGTAGTTTTCAAGATTTTTGCAAGAATATAAACAAATTTCATTTTTTTATATAAGAAATTACTGTTGATATTTGAATGATATCATCAATACAGTTCGATTTATGTAATTCCCTATGGTTTTAGCTTTAATAATAATTTTATTTTTCTAATAAATTGTCAGTACTTTTTGAGTTATATACAAAAATAAAATAACATTTTTTTACTTAAAATTGTTCTGTTTCTACTTTGATATATTCTTACTCATTAAACATGGACAATAGAAACCGTGACTCATTAATGTCTGTAAGCTTTAATATAACTTTTCTAATTTATAGTTCTTTATTTTTGTTAATATCTGTTTAAAAACGTGTAAATTTGGACTACGTAAAGACAACTTAGAGATATGCTTTTTTATATGAATTCTACACTTATTTTTATAAATTATAAATATTTGTTTATTAGTTTAATTATACTAAGTAATTTTAATGCATTTTCACTGATATATAAGTTTTACCTATAAATTTTCACTATGTTACTTATTTTCTTAAGTTCAAGATTTGTTGAGTTAAATTTAAGACATTTTTTGTATTTAATATGAAACATATTTACTTTAATATTATTTAATAGTATTGATCTCATCCCTTCACAGAAATACTTTTAATTGTATCAAATAGAAAGTCTATAAAATAATTTTGAAATTAATACAAAAGTTATTTGCAAACTTGTAAATTTTATGAATTTATTTGTAATTATTATATTTTTGCAATGAACTAAATAAGACTAATTTTTTGAAAAACATTATATAATTTATAAGACTTAATAATATTGTACTGAAGACATTTCGAATAATTTGATCATGTTTAGGGGATATAATTCCGAGGTGTTCTATCTTCAGAATGTTGGCAAGAGGACAAAGGAGGAATCGAAGTATGTGTAAAGGTTATAAATTAATAAAAAAAAATAGTTCCGTGTATGCGATAGAAAAAGAAAATTGGAAATATTCGTATTGCTCTCAGCCGGCGCCCCCTTTTATTCCTTGATAAATCTTCGATATCCTTTTGTGTATTCTGTAAATCGAGCAGAGCTGAGCTGAGCAGAGAGGATGCAACGGCATCCCGGATTTATGGGTGTCATTAATCCCGGGGACTCGGGGCTTTCAATATCCTCGCCGAGTGATATAAATATGAATAGAGGATATTATGAAGTGATTTGCTTGGAATGTCTGGAGCCATAAAGGCCGTCGAAAGCTCGCATACATCAGTCCGAGGCACGACCAGCCGTGTAATCGTTCCGAATCAATAGCTTTTATATCGGGGCTGCAATAAGCCATAAACAACCCCGGAGACAAAGCCTCTGCTCGTGCATTACATCCGACATTAATTGTACAGTGCTCTACATGTGTAGGACACGCGTCGGGACGCCGGGGACGCCGACCAGGACCCAAACCATCACCAGACTGGTATTAAAACGTTCTCTCATCTCTTCTCACTCACTCTCTCACACATCTATAGCATTGTCCTTCTCCTAAATGACTCCTTGCAAACAAAACAAACAAATAAACGGACGCGCGCATTGCAAATCCTTAACTAAATACGCAGTCGATGCAATCAACGCCGATATCAGAAAAGGGAAACACGAAATGCAAGGGTTTCTAAACTAATCCCCCATGAATAATATATTTGACTATCTAAACTAACTCACTACTTTCTATTTAAATCGTTCTCGCTGCTGCTGCTGCTACTCGCACACTCGTATAATCCAACAAGTGTGCACATACAGGACAACTGGTTGACTTTACAATTCATATATTTCTTCATCCACGATCTAACTATTAAATATAACTGTTTTTACTTGAAGTAAATTTCATTGATTTTCTAGAATGTTGAATGTGATTTTTTTTGTTAACTTCTCAATATAAATAATTGTCTTTTAGAGCAATTGATTGTGTAAATTGTTGTATTTCTTATGTATATAAAAAGTGTGTTTATTATTATTTTGCGTGAGATTTAATAAGCGTAGAAAGTGAAATTAATAAAGCGGTGATAAAATTAAACAGGTTGTTAGAAGTGTTTGGTGCGTCCGGCAATAAATACGTAATAAAATATCTCATTCCGAGATTTTTATGAGTGGTATGAGGGGGATTCGCGAAAATCAACAAGAGAGACTAGGCATAAAACCGTATCATCCTGCAATCTCTCTGTGTGTGTGTGTTTGTTCGGACGAGGAGGCGACCTTTTGAAGAGCTTCGCTACGCCGACGATGATCATGATGATGATGATGATGGTATATCATCTGAAAAACGTGGGAGGGTGGTGGAAAATGAGAGCAGAGATTGATCGAGGGAGGACAAGTGTTTGCACGGTCAATACCAGTCCAGATTTCAATTAGAAACTCGTATTTGCACTGCTCTCGTTATGATTTCATATCGGACAAGCCGAGTCAATCTCATATGCCACATGTTTACCGAAGACATTTGTTACTCGACCAGTCCGGAAATATACACATACACGCTCACATCTATATATATATATATTTATATTTGTTTACACATAGATAGGAGACATGTGCAAACGTTGCGGATATTATTTTTCCATTACTCTAAATCTTTGTGATCTCTGCCGAGAGATGAGTAAGTTGTATTTCGTTTGGAGAGAGATGGATTGGAGTTGGTTGCATTCCTGTACGTTTCTGGACTTCGTCCACTACGTCCGACCAACATTAATGACTGCACTCGCATGTAATTTAATTATATTTATCCGTCTTCGTTTCTCTTGGCGGTTTAATAATATGAGAAATGTGTGGTCAGAGGTCTCCACTTGGAAACTCATCAGTTGACAGCAATTCCTCATCTGCGGCCGTCGAGGAATGCCCGGAACGTCTATATATCGCGTGGAAAAATTCAATATCTGGTAGGTCCTGCATCCATCCATCCAACCATCCGCCTCCTCATCTCTCTTGTGTATTGAATGAAGTGGTTAGTCAATAGGTCTGGGCTGGATATGGCATCGCGCCCCGCATTCCTGTCAGGGGTTGGCGCGGACTTTCAACTCCCTCCTTCTACACCCTCTCACTCTCTCTCTCTATCTCTATCCATATAATACATCCTACAACTGTCAATTATACGGTGCTTCGTGTCAGCTCCTCGTTCGAACGATCTGACTGATGCGAGTTATGCGATGCTCATTTGAATACCATTTCAAATATTAAGCCTCGACGCTCGTTCCTACTTAATGACACGCTGTCTGATTGTTGGGGATCGAACGACCAACCTCCTGCACTTCCCATCCATCCATCCATCCAATTCTGCACTCTCTTCCTATCCCCACATCCACCGTTGTTATTAAATAGACCTAATCCATAACAATTCATCACAACACGGGAACATTTCAAATCCTCGACGCACGTCACTTTCATTTAAGCACAGCGAACAGCTCTGATCCACATTAATCCTATCCAAATATTCATTACAATCAACAATGTTTGTCTAATATAATATAGATTTTCAGTTGATTCTAGCTTAACATCAAGAATATTTGAATTATGATTATATATTTATACAAATTTTCTAACAGCAAAATACTTGATTCAAATCGTCTAAGTCCACCATTACCCCAAAATATTATTGCGTAAGTCGATATTACCCCCCCCCCCCATTCTGAATAGAAAATAATCAATGTAAACTTTAAATAAACATTATTTATTGAATTAATTTACATTTACACATTTATAAAAGTTACATGAAAATAGTAAGTATGTAATAGACAAACGAAATAAAATTCTTAAATTGGAACAAACAAAAATTACTTGAAAACTTTCCCCCTTCAGATTTTGGAAAAATGATGTTGCTTCATGTTTAATATAATTACTTTAAAATTGGGACTTTTTGATGTAAGAGCAATTTGAATACAGTCTTCGGCGTTTAATCGATTTCTGTTTTTCCTTTTTATGTTCATTAGAGTGGAAAAGCCTTGTTCACAATGGTAGGTTCATGCAAATGGCAGCAATTTTTTTTACCGCCTTTGTCAACCAAAAATACGACATATTTGCTTTGGTCACAAATTGAATACGTGCTTCAGTATTGGATCGAAGTTCAAGAATTGCCTCTGCCAAACCTGGAGGTGCTTCTGGTATGTTAGTAATTGCACATTTAAAAGGATCTACAACCCAATTCTCAGTTTGTACATCAAGATCTGAAAAGTAGTCAGAGAACCGCTGTCTCAGTTTGGTAAGATGAAATTTAAAAAAATTCCCTATTACAAAAAAAAAATTAATTTTTACCCCATTTTGGGTAATTTACCCCGGTTCCCCGACCGCTGGTCTAAGTGAATAGTATTGAAACATAAATTGTTTAGTAAAAGTGTTGATTGGAATTCTTATGTGAACAGTAGTTTTTACCGTTCGGTATAAATAATGATGCACATGTCGCAAATTTATTGATTAAGTAAGGATTTGCATAGTTGCCTCAAGCTTTACAAACCGGGATATTCGAACGATCAATTTCCTAAATTTATTCACTGGATAAAGTCAATTCACATATCAATTTAATGTTTGTTAAAGTATAACAATATAAAATTGGCATAGTTGTAAATACTGAAAGTGTTAAGTAAAATGTTATTTTAATAAGTAGAAATGTGGAATTTCTTTGCAATGAAATTAATAGTGAAGTATGCTTTAGAGCAGCGGTCGGGGAACTTTTTTAACCATTACCCCAAAATATTATTGCGTAAGTTGATATTAAACCCCCCTCCATTCTGAATTCATGAAACAATCAATGTAAATTTAAAATAAACATTATTTATTGAATTAATTTGCATTTACATAGTAATAAAAAAAAGTTACATGAAAATAGTAACAATTAGTAATATACAAACAAAATAAAATTCTTAAATTGGAACAAACAAAAAATAATTGTAAACTTTCCCCCTTCAGGTTTTGGAAACATGATGTTGCATGAATGTTTGATATA
>NW_017096036.1:30068-30820 GCF_001412225.1 Nicrophorus vespilloides
TCAAATTGAATTCTTCAGTATTGGATCGAAGTTCAAGAATTGCCTCTGCCAAACCTGGAGGTTCTTCTTGTATGTTAGTAAATTGACATTTAAAAGGATGTACAACCCAATTCACAGTTTGTACATCAAGATCTGAAAAGTAGTCAGAGAACCGCTCTCTGAGTTTGGTAAGATGAAATTAGAAAAATTTCCCTATTACCCAAAAAAAATCATTTTTACCCCATTTTGGGTGATTTACCCCGGTTCCCCGACCGCTGTATTATATTAACATGCTGTGTTATTAGAATTACCTGATTGAGTATAATGAAAGTCCAGGTTAGGCATTAAAAAAGTAGAAGAAATTAACAAGGGTGAAAGGTTAATTAAAAACATGTTAAGTATTAGTATTAGTTGAGTTATATCGGTGGGATCTAACAAAGCGAGAGTAAGAGATGTTTGGCACCCCGAAGGGGACCATACAATACTTTCGAATATCATACTGTATGAACCCCTTCGGGGCGTAAAACAACCTTTTCGTTAGCATTAATATTCATTATGTATTTGTAGTGGACTTTAATAATTGATGTCTTTAGTTTTTTAATAAAACAACTTTTTTATTCGATAATTAACAATATTTTTGCTATATTATAAAGTAGAGACATGGAGGTTTTTGTTTGATAAAAAAATATTGCCTTGTCAACACATGTTCACTCTTTTGATCAAATTTCAAAAGAAAGAAGTTTCACTTCGAGTTAACACAATTTTTTACAATT
>NW_017096037.1:0-42789 GCF_001412225.1 Nicrophorus vespilloides
GGTGTGTGTCATGTCTTTGTGTTCTTCTGTTTCAGGATTGATTTAATTTTATTGTATGTCATGTCACTAATCGTTACGTTCCCTTTCAGGTACCTAGATCATAGCATTTCCTTCTATCCTAAATTTCCCTATTTTCTTTTTGATTCCTCCCGGGTGTGCGGTCACGCGTTTGCTCTCATTTGCTGTGAATGAGAGCAGCGCTTCCACGTGGCCGCATGTCCAGGTGCTAAATAAAGGTATATTCATCTTATTTGCTCTCATTTGCTGTGAATGAGAGCAGCGATTTCCACGTGGCCGCATGTCCAGGTGCTAATTCAAGGTATATCATCTTCTTATGAAGATGGTAACCAGGTATCAATTCAAGCGCAACACACAGCCTCTGAATTGATGCAAGACCGTTTCGCATTTAACCTTCTCGAGGTTGCACCTGTTTTTATACAGAAAAATGCACACACGGATCTCGTTTTGATCCAATAGATTTTCCGATTTTTGTTTACGTTCGGTTCATCTATTGGATTAAAATTAAAGTGTCTTTCCTTTTTGACCTCACGGACTCGAAATATTGAATGTCGCGGAACACTGCTGAAGATGTCGAAATATTATTTTCGGGAATGATACGCACGTAGAGGTATTTCGAAATTAGATATTCCTCCTCCGCGAAAAAAGCATCGAAATGCTCGAGCGTCGTCCATTTATGGTCACTGGAGATTTCTTTCGGTGTTCGTCCGTGTATATTATACGTGCGGATGGTGGAAAGATTCGTGCATATTTCACTTAGCATCCAGAGCTGTGTGTATAATGCAATTCGAACGGATGATGCCGTACTCGGTGTTCCCTCGAGGGCCCATTTGCGCCGTACACCTCCTCCCTCCACCCTTCACCCTCATCCATACACCGCCTCCTTCGCACACAGGATTCCAACGCAGACTTTGGAACGCCGCCCTTATCGGACAATTACATCCCCCCATTATATGCTGACGTAAGATATTCGCGGAATTTGCAGACCCACCTGTCTGCATCCCGATAATTCATTCAAAAACCACGAAAACGCACAATTCCCGGCAATTTATTAACCGACCCTCCACCCCCCCACAAGCGCAAACTCATCCAGACTTGTTGTAGACATCATCACACTACTAAATTTAAAATCTGATTTATGCTCCACGATTTATATTCCAATCATCCCTGACGATCTACCACCTTGCACACCCAAAAAAAAAACGTTCGCAATAATGGTACACTTCACTTAATTGCGTACCTATCAATTATCCTTAATTGCATATTTAGGCTTGCTTTTAATTACCGACAAAGTTCATTAACTAAAACTTAATTATTGCCATATTGACTGAACCACAGAGTTATTTATTTAGATTTTTTTAGAACGGATAATTTTGTATGTACTTCATGTGATTTATTTGTCCAGATCAGGGTGTTAGAGACGACAATGATATATTATAGAAAAAAAAAAGGTCAAAAGCAAAAATGAAAATTTCATGGTATTCTATTCAAGAAAAGTCTAAATTTGTATAGATTGATGGATGAAGAAGTGTAAAATTCATTGTATATACTTTCAACTTTTATGGTGAAAGAGGGATTATGTAAAAAGCGTACTTAAGATATGAGGCAGTATTCATAAAGTAAACTTGATTCATCTGAATTATTTTTTTAGTGGTGAATGAATTGATTAAAGAATACTTAAAAAGATATGTACAAATATGACCAAAATTAAGATTAATAACTTCAACATGACGTATGCGTCAGAGAAAGACTAGTGGCGCCTCTCTAAGAACTAAAGTTTGCACCTGTCACCTTTTTGCGAATGCTTGATCATGTATTTGTAATTGCAACCAAATTGAGCATTGGAACTACTAAACTAATTAAAAATTCTATATGCATCTTTATAATTTCGCTGAGATTGATTGCAGCTCATTTTGTAGAACGATGTAATATTTAGGTTTAGATGCTTGAAGATCGGTTTTTGGAAACGAACCGCGGTGACAAATAACGTCGATCAATTACGCTAATAATTCAGGGCATGCAGAAAATGCGATCGCGTAGGTTCGGTGGCCGCATTTACCCGGCACATCCAAAAAAAAAACAAAAAAAGAACATCCAAAGCAAAAGCAACCCCTCGGCTCTCCGTGCGATTAATTTCAAGGTGCCGTCGAAATTGATTGCCATAATTAAAAGTTGGCGGCGCTCGCTACTCAATTAAATTTTCAATTTGCCGCCACTTGGTTTGTTGCGGCGGCGGCGGTGGCAGCGGATAGAAATTGTTTTTCCGCAGCTAAAATTGTTAGATCGGCGGCGGCGGCGATAATAATAATAATGTTACGCGTGTGTTGTAGGAAACAAGAGATAGAGAGATGCATGTAGTTGAGAGTTGGGAGCAAGGGGTGGAGGTGAAAAATAAAAAAAGAGCAGTGCCATGGAGAAAATAGAGATTTCCTTTGATGCTGTGATATTAGCGGCGGTTCAGGGGCGCGTTTATCGGGCCGTAAACATTGCTGCGGGTCTTCTCTTATCGGTCAACTTCCGCCAATACCTACATCCAAGGGGTGACCGGTTCTAAACCACCCTTCGTTCCTCCACCCTGTGCGAGGAGAAAGGGCATCATCCCAATCGTGTGACCTCTTTTGATCTACGGTCGCTCCTGTTCAAAAGACACAATACACTAAATCCACTTGTTTATACCCTGGTAACTACTTCCCAAAAGCACCATCAAGTTTCGCTATCTCTATAGGTAAAAGAAAGCATGCAAAACTGCTATGTAAAGGTACAGAACAAACAGTCAAAACTTTATAAAGAAAAACTAATATGTATGTAAAATATATGCTGATGCTCCAAGACTTAATTAATTTACACCTTAATAAATTAGAGCGATCTGAATTATAATAAGAATAACACTGAGTGGGAGAGTAATTTTATTTAGTCGCGAGATTTCCATTCACGTAGGAAAGTGGGCGAGATGATGATAATAAAAAAAAAAGCAGAGGGAAGAAAAAAAATGGAAATGATGAAGGGAGTGTAGGGTGCAATATCTCAAGCTTCGCGATGGTGGAGAGAAAGAAAAAATGGACAAAAAAAAAACATTTTCCCCTCGCATAATGAGCGTGTAAAAGGAGCGCCTGCCTGTGCAAATGGTTTATATTAGGCTCACTCTTTATTAAACATCCCATCCATCCATCAATTATATTAAGTGACTAATTGAGAATTTATTTGCGTTCTCAGGTAACGTTTCATCTGTTTATCGAATGCGTTACTAATAGCAACAAATATTTTGTTTAACAATTTTGTTTATATTAATTGTTTTCTGTTTAGGACTAAATCTAATAATTCATGAATACGTGTAGTGACGATATGAGGATATCTTGAAGTGGTGGTGATGATAATAATAAAGGGAGTTTATATGCGGGACACCGTGCATAAATCCATTAAGAAGGAGTCGTGGGAAAAGGCAAGGGGGTTGGCAACGCTGATGCGGATTCAGCTTAATGACCGAACCACGGCCACCCTTTTCTTTGGCCACCTTTAATAAAACAACTTTTAAGGGGCGCGGGTGGCTTGATTCAAACGGAAAATTAAATAATTTCGCTGTCTTCTTTACGCTCACACGCACACTTCACATTTCCAAATTGATAAATTTTCACAGAGTTTATCTATTGCAATTTTCTTTGCTGCAACATTAGTCAATTGTAAAGATAATTTTATTGTACATTTCACCATCACTAATTGGCTTGAACTATAAAGTTTTTCTTTTGTTTATGTTCAAAATATGAGAGACAAAAAAGTGTTATTTAAATATGTTTATAATTGATGTTAATTATGTTCCAAAGCTAATATTTTCACAAAATTTTAACCAAACAGTTTGTGTTTAATTATTATTATCTAGCTTATGAATAATTCATGTTCACTTCACTAATGACTAAATCATTGGCTGTTGATTAATTAAGGACCGCTTTCACACGCACATATATTTTATATACAGACAGAGATACATAGGGAATAACTCACCGGAGGGTTGGTAATAAAATCTTCCTCACTAATAGCCTCCTTCGCCACTTAATTCCTGATCCTAAACCAGTTCAAAGCTAATTAAATTTTGAAATATTCATTACACCGTCTATTTCTTGTATATCTTAGATACATGCACACTTAAGCATTAAAACTTTTATAAGATTTTTTGTATACAATTACAACCTACCTTCAGCGATGACCTAGAAAATTATTTTATTTTTAATTAGCGAAATAAAACGGATGAAATCGTCTTAAATATTTATTGTAGATAGAAGAAATATTAACAAACACAAGAAAATCAGAAGAATCGTCCAATTTAAAGAAAAAAATAAAAACAATTGTGTTAATTTTGTTTTATGCATACATTTCATTACATATATTTGTTCGTTTAATGTTTAGTTTACAATAACAGTTTTCATGTATTTCTCACATATATATATATCTTAAGAATTATTCATTTACACTTCACATTTTCGTCTCTCAATCATTCGCCCATTCTTACATTTTATATAGACAATGAAAATTCGAACGCATCCGAAGTTTGTCGCACCAAATTTATTTATTTTTTGCGGTCGGTCAGTCGAAGTAATAAACGTGTAAAGTCGACGCAAATTTGCAACAACAACAAAAAAGGGAAAAGTCGATCGTTAAATTCGTATATCCTAGTATGTACACGTGACTTGATTGGGGTTTTTTTTTTTTAAAAAGATTTCAATGAAAACAAAACACAATTCTTGCGGACGTTTCTCTTGTTTCATCAATTCGAACTTCATTTATTTCCAGCGCGTTTCGGATTAATTTAATAAAATGGATCAGAGATACGAATTTCATTAATTAAAAAAAGTTCAACCGAGTGATATTTAATAAATAACCGTTTCGGTTAAGAAATATGTACAAATTAGTTTTAGATTATTTTTTTAAAAAGAGTTTTACGATTTACTTCGTGGATTTGTTTGTGATATTTACTTTTAAAATAATTTATCGTTTATTTTTTTTAAAAAATCGTCTGGTTCTTTCTTTACACCTACGAATGTGTTATATATATATTTAGTTTAGTTTTTTTGTTTGTTTGTTTTCTTCTTTGTCTGCATTTCCTGTAAATGTATATGTTTAAAGGACATATTTAATAATCGTTGCCGGGATTTGCAAATTTGCTCGAGCTGACGATGTGCGTGAACGTGTGTATTTATGTATAAATAGATAGGTTCACAAGTTGTTGTTAGTTCACGTAAATAAGAGTCCCTTTGCTGCGAGAGGTTACTAATATGTTTGTTTGTGTTCTATGGTGTGTACATAAGTGTGTCAGTGTGTATGTTTGTGTGTGTGTCTTCCTCTTCGCGTCAGCAGCTTGGACGTCGGATTAGATTCCCAGGAGGACGAGCAGAACGCTGAGCAGACAAGCCGTTACAGGATATTCCAATCTCAGCTGACCGCCGTGTTGCATCGCAGCTGGATGCTCACCTGGAACAAATCGGTATTAGTAATACTAACAGATTGACGAGTTAAGCCGGAGGCGCAAATTAATCCTAAATTCACGAATATCAAATTTCTAGTGAAATACGAAAATAAACATAGGTTCACTATAGATTCAAGTGTTCCTTGAAAAAAAAAAAAGACAAATTCTGCCTTCAAATCCTTTGACATACGAATATGACAGTTCGTTTTACGAAAAATTTTAGGTTATTTTTATTTGATTCTGAATTAAGTTATTAATCAAAGAAGGTTAAAACGAATCCATTCTGTAACGGTAGCAAAACTTTCAATAGAATTAAAACAATTGGTTGATAGCAGAGAACAGAGCAGCTACACTTCATTCTCATTTAATATTAAGTGTAGATCCGGCTGCAATGTGCTTAAAATGTATGTATGTATGTAGATTCGAGCAATCCGAACGCCGACCCGGATAAATATGTAAATTTTTAATGAAACTTTTAGTGCCTTCCATCTCGAAACTTGGATCGTATTAAAAAAAAAATGTCAAAAAAAAATAATTATATATAAATTATATTTTTTTAATTAAACATTGTTTTCTGATGCAAATTTATACAATTCATTCGTTTCTAAATGAATCTCGGATTTTCTTTTCACATTCTAGTCAATTGTTACATACGTCAAAGTGACAGCTGTCATTTCGCGACCCAACATATTTGTTTGTAGTTGTACTGCAAAACAATTGCCAAGAGTATTTCACCAACACCACGCTTTGACACATGGTGACAGCTGTCATTGAAGACTTGAATTGTTTCAATCCGTGGTAGTAACCATTTCAAATACACTTGAAACATCAGAAACCGCCACCTCTTTCACGAAGAATAGTAGTAACGCAATGCTGAAATCCAGTTTCGTCTGATTAAACAATAAGACTTTGGGACATCCGTCACGATTAGCGGCATTAAGATATTTCACTTGCAAACATTGCATCATTATTAACGTAATATACAATCAACTGGGGAAGAGTTCGCCTGCAGAGACACAGAGAGATTGACTTGAATATAACTAAACCTAACAGGATTTTCGCAGTTAAATTACGTTAAGGGGAGGGAAATAAGTGAATGCAGCAGTGGAACACGTTAGACTGCACGGAAGTTTTCGTAATCCCCGCGTAATTCCCGTATAATGGACGTGTTATTTCTTAATTAACATACTCTCGGCGCAATACAAATGTTATGACAAGACCAGACAGTTTTATTCAGCCGCTAGATGTCTCCTATTTACATCTTAATGCAAGCACAACATTGTAAATACGCATTCAATGGGACTTCATTGTAATTACATAAATCCAAGTCATCAAGTAAAATCTATTCAGTAGAATAATTGCATTGTTTATATACTTAAATCAATGTTAGCACTATGGGTTCTCTATAATCTAAACCAAAAATATTTGTTTTGTAATTTGTCCGAATGTGCGTTAAAATTGTATCATTATTATTTATATCATTGTCGAGGGGGATTGCTGTAATTAAATGAGTTTTCTATAGCGGGCAAGAGATAGAGAGCAATCAAAAACTTTGCGGCACTGAATTTGGCTCACTTACTTTACCGAAAAGTTTCTTTGCACTTTTTCTTTCTCTTTTTTCGAGCGGCATCGCTGCACGGCGCAACTACTGCGTGGGACGAGGCGAGACGAGTCGAGCAGGTCATAAATTACATTACATTTTCATGCATTTTCCTTCCAACACAGCTGCAGTTCCGAAACCAGAAAACTTCTTCTCCTCCTCCTCCGTGCCATCATCATCATCGTGGTCATGAATGGAGTATTTTCATGTAATTATAATTAGCATCTACCTGTTGCCTACATACAGAATTGCAGAAAAGATTGTAGAAATTAGTTTACAAATCCATATTCTGCGTATCTCAAATTCGGATGAGTATGTGATGTTTGCCAATGGGCAGCAACTGTTGAAATGCAAATATCTCTTGTGTGCGAAATTCCAGGATGAAGTTTCAAGTGTATCAGAAGCCGATCGATAAATGCCGACTGACAATTAAGCAAGCTATGCACACACACGGAAAACACGTCGGAGTCCGTTTGAATTCGCCAATCGGGAAACAATGTTCACGCTTGTTGCCCACCGCTCTCAGAGAAAATTACCAGACCAGTTTCGGTTCGTACACTTTACTACATCCATCACTCAATTATTTTGTGCACCCCTCGAAATGCGAGCTAATATTTGTAAAGTCATGAAATATGAATGGGATTCTCATCTCATTTGCAGATCTTAAATTATATCACCGGAAACACTCATTGCCGTTGTTCACTTCCGTTCGTTGCATCCATTATCTTCGTAATAATAGTAATGGAAAATGTATTCAACTCTCAAATTCACATGCAATTTGTCTTATTATTTATCTCCAAATGTTAATTTCCTTCATTTTTTTGAGTGAATTGAAAATTTCCCTCTATATATAACGTTTCTGTAATTGTCACGGTCAGTTCACTTAAAAAGAAATGCTGAAAATTGATACAGCGTTTTACCGTTCCCGTTTTTATGCAAGTCGTTCATCATTTTTTTTGAAATAATGAAATTGCACTTACATATATGTTCGGAATTTAACGGTCTTCCTTCTGGCCGTAAATTGGTGGGAATCGATCGGACCGTCCTCGAGTTATGCGCGATTTACTGCGCTCGCTATTTTTCCGGCCGCAGAACCGTCTCATATAACTCGGATTTTAAAACGAATTCGAAACCAGCCGTACTTCGTATCATTTTCACGCGAAACTATTTCCAGATTGCAAAAAAAAAAAGGAACAGCTTTCGCAGTTGCCTGTGGCGTGTGTCACGTCAAATACTCGCGTACTTGAACGCAAAGCGTGCCCATTTCTGATTCTTAATTGCATTTTTTTTAAACACTTTTTCATACCATGAATATGTATTATTATTTATGAATATAAGTTTATTAATGCATATTTCATAAGTTGCTGCTTTCTATTTGTTTGCAGTCGTGACCCAATTACCAAAAGTATTTCATTGGTTTCTCGCTTTGACACACGATGACAGTTGACATTTCGCTGTCATTGACAGCTGTCATTCGAAATTTAAGGTAACGCTATAGATTGAAAAACGCTGCTGTAGATTACTGCATCTGCTCGAGAAAAAAATACATTAGTTAACGACTGAACGTGTTAGATTCATGTAATTTATTGTGATTAGTAAATGCAATCAAATGTATATTAAGGAAGTTCAATTTCGCACACTGCAGACGGTTTTTTTCTTGTACGAAGTAGGTGGAACGTAGTAAATCTTGTAGCAGCGGCCGCTTTTCCCATTGAATTATAGCCGAGAGATGTCGTTCTTATAAACTGGGTGGTGGTTGGTGAACTCAATCGAAAACTTTCTCAAAACAAGTGCAAGTTATAATTTAGCCGTAATTGTATGATATGTTGTAATCTTAATAAGACACCACTATAGGTTTTTTTTTGACATGACGTGTTCAGGTTATGAATATTTGATTAATTAAAGAGTTGAGGGTTGCCAACCTTTGGGTATATGTCAAATTACTTAAAAGTACCAACCATACAAAAACAAAGTTTTTTTTTAATTAATTTATACAAATTATCAGTAATAATAATCGTTCGGACATGGACATCTTTCATTCTTGTATTGTTGGCGTTAGAGCATTTAACAAGGGCGATTGATGCGCACATATATAAAGCGAACAAATATTCTTTTCACAACCCCGAAGATAAATACATTTCGTTGCGTATGTTTGCGGACTCTTGGATACAAATTCAAGACGTATCCATCCCGCGCGTAAATTTCATTTATTTACTCGGACGTAAAAGTGAGACTATTTTTCTTCCACTCACTCCATCCTTTTGACGCGTCAATTCTGGGGGGAGGGCTACAAACAGACGACCCACCCTTCCATCAACGGAAAACTATATTGCTGCAACCCCTGCACACAAGTGCCCGTCCGTAATCAGCTCTAAGACCCTTCAGGCTACAGTAGTGTACAAACATCAAGAAGCCATCCAACGAAACGAAGTTGGTGCGAATGTGTGTGCATTTCTATTGCCAATTTCAATTATGACTTTGTTTGTTTGTTTTTTTTCGTTCAGTTTGTACACAACACTATTTCACACAAGATGACAGCTGTCATTTTATAACATAATTTTTCAACAATTTGACACACGTCATTTTGCGATCCATATGTAATTATTTCATAAATATTATTAATATGTAGGCAATTCATCAATTATATAAAATTTAGGTCGATCGTTGAAATTACAAATATGTGAATTAACTGAACATTAATTATTATTATTATTATAAGCAGAATTCACAATTTTTATCCAAATTTAATGACGTATTTTGATCGACGCTTTTATGTGCTATAAACAGGTATTTTTCAAATATGTCGCGTGTTATTTATAAGCTGCATCGATTGATCATTTTGTTAAAGGAAAACACTCGTGGAAAAGTCAATCGACATATTTCATTAATCCAATATAAATCCGAGTTAATGTCGCGCACAATGGGCCGGATTTATAAATGTTATTAACTCGGAACAGAATCGTTACATCACTGTCACCGGCTAATGCGACGCAATACGTATAAATAATATTCCGTCTGTATTACTTGTTGTATTTTTTTTTCGCTCAGTTTCCTCTCTCGCTTCGATATCTCCTAATCTCATTACGTTTTCCTTTTTTTACGTCGGTCTCAGCCTAATCCGCTTTTTTGTCCACCGCTGTCCAGAAATATCCTCGAATTAGGACTCCAACAAGCTCCAAAAAAACATGGGAAAATCTTTGAGAAATGACGTTTATAATAATGGTCTTCATCTGCGCGCGCGGATATGCGATTACTGAAGCGGAACGGTATCCAGATCAAAGCCGTTGTGGAAACTTTAAACAATTACCGAAGATATGCTCCGAGATTTATTACCGGCTGGAGAGTGGGCGAGCGCGCGAAATGTAATTTATTGGATTTAATAACGTCGGCCAGAAATATACACAGATACACCCATATATATATATATATATATAAAACTTTAATACCTAATATCCGTTTCATACAATTTATATACACGTATCGATCGCGTATTTTGCAGATGAACAAGATGTGAAATATTCGTGAAAAAGTTTTTAAATTCTGCAGAAATTACTATAAAATCAATGTAAAAATTATACAAATATAAGTTGAATCCTGTAGATAATTTAAAGTGGATGCGCTGTGTAAATAGATTGAAGCGTTTCACAAATAACGGTAAATGAGATTTTTTTTTTGAAATTCACTAAATTAATCTTTGTTGTTTTTTTGTTTTCGGTTGTTGAACTATGAAAATGAAAAGTTCGCGCTGAATTTATTTAAGGATTGGGTAAACGTTTGGAGTGAGATTGGAAGAAAAATAAGGGAGTTTAGTCTGAGTGTGTGTGTGGGCTGCGAGGAAAAGACTTTTGTTTGCGAGCCTCCGGCGCGGCCTCCTTCTTCGCTCGACGACGACTTTGAAATATTGACAATGACAAATATTGAATCCGTCAAATATTTTCCCACTTTTTCTACGTTATCCCTTTTTATTTTCTTCTTTTGACAGTGTCTCGTCTCCTATCAGTCGTCAGTGCATTGGACAAATTTAAAAAAAATTAAAAAAAAAGAAGAGAATGCTCCGAGGATTTTCGCTCCCTCCAGAGTATTTGCTTTCATCAATATTCTTGACTCATGTCTCTCTTTCAAACGTAATCGAATAAGTAGTAGAAACTTTGACATCGAGAGATTTATTCATTTATCGGACAGAAATTTATGGTAATTTTTGTTTAAATATATTTGTTTGCTTTACACAAATTCTTTGGGGACCAATCGAGATTATAAAAAAGTTACTAACGATTCGAAAATCATAAATTAAATCGTCTTTCGTATTAAATATTAAAGAGATGCAAACTATAAGTAGAGCATTTGCCTTAAAGTTATGCTCCATTAAAGACGAAGTTTCAAGCAGTCATTTCCTTAAGAAAATATTTAATTTCCTGCATTTCTCTCTCATTCCTTTCAAGTGAAAAGGTTTGAACAGCAGTTTTTCAATTCGATAAATAAGAAAATACGATTAATTTTACGTATGGTAAATGGGATTGGAGATGTTACAACCAGACAGACGTTTTTTTTTTCTTCTTCGGAAAATTTCCATAAATCCTGTATATCCTCTTCCAATTCCAAGCAAACCCCAGGCTTATTGATAACAGGTTTATAAATCTATATATATATATATTTGGGACGGGGAGAAGGAGGATATCTAATTTATGGCCGAACGTCTGTGGCCGTTTAACGAGATTGGCGCAATTTGCGAAGTTCTAAACAGGATAATCGACGACGGTCCACTCTCAACTCTAATATATATACTGAAATACAGTGGAACTTCGCTTAACGAGTTTTAATCCGTTCTAAAATTTCCGAATTTTTATTCGTATAGTGAAACATAATACACATAATATGTGTACAAAAGTTTGAAATATGACTTCTGTTGTCAACGTCGCTCGTTAAGCGAGTCATTTTTCTCACATTTAATTTTGCTTGTTAAGTGAAATGCTCGTTACCTTCACTGTACTTATATCGATTTATTAATGAACTATATTCTCTATATTTACAACAAAAACACTAATCCTTGTTGTCTTGTATTTAGAACATTTATGTGACTGACGTAATTTAATAAACGTCAAATCCGAATATGTCAAAATAATAAGTATAAAACAAACTTCAAATCTCAATGCTGCCAACATAAATATTTAAATTTAAAAAAAAAACTGTAATTAAGCCGCGCCCCATTCGCTTCCACGTGAATGCAGTCATTTAAGTTTTATTTAATATTAGTGCCAAATAACAAATTGACTAATAAACAAGTAAACAGATGAAATGATTTCGGTAATAGGTACTCATTTCATATGTACACATTTCAAATTCAAAACATATAAGCCTCTGGGGGAAAGTCGGCGAAGAGGATGAGAGAAAAACTACATTCGATTCGAACTTTTGAAGTAGAAAATCGAAATGCGCTTTCTATGTAAGACAAGCAAATTCCGAACACTAAATATTTACATTTATAAGTCTACAACACATGACTCGCGCTGCATGCATGTCAATACGAAGAAGTGTGTGTGTTGAGGAACGGGGATCTGTTTTTACCAGTTTCGATATTAATGGAAATTTTCCTGCTGGGACGTCGCTGGCAGTTCGGCCGGAAATTGTATGTTCGGAAAATGATAATAATAATAATTCGGGGTGTATGCTGTGGGAATTAAATCGTTGCACAGAGATTTATTATATACTAATTATGATTGGGTTTTAGATCGTTCAGATTACCAGAATACTAATTACAAGCTATCAACTTTAAATACCAACACAACAATAAAATAATTTTGTCAATTGTTTGTTTCGATAATTAACTACTATTTATTGTGGTGGCAATAAGATTAAATATGGGAGGAGTTTATTTATTTTTTTAATATTTATTTTGGCAACATTGTCATGTGAAGTTTGCTTTAGTTACTTTAGGTGAAAATTTGTGAATGAATTAATTATAATAACTAATTAATAAAACTATCTACATGAATAGTTACAGATTAACAGAAATATTGCAAAAAGTCGCATGAACAAATCCAATCAGCATTTTGATTAGAGAGTGTATTCTAATTATAATATTTTATTAATTATTTTAGTGATGAAGCAACAAAGCGTAGGGTATAATTTAATATTTGAATGCGGCTGTAATTTGTGTGTTTGAAAGGCTCGTCGTACGAAGCGTCGGATAATTTCGCTGCGGCTTTACGTATCGATGATTCTCATGTAATTAAATTTAATAAATTTCGCCGCCTTCGCCGTGCGAACGAGCTACAACGTACAGAATTTCCTTTCTTTCGCCAATCTAATAACCTGTTTATAATCATCGTTCCGCGCGCTATTTTCCAGCAATGAAAACCACTAAGAGGCTTTAGAAACGTAAATTAGATTATACCTACTCTCCACTCTTGACACTTTTCGGTCCGAACTTTTAAAATTATCTTCTTTGCCAATTTCAAGGGTTTACCGTGCTTGCTGGATGTAATCATTCATAAACTTTCACAACGTGAACATTAAATTTCATTGCTTTACGAAAATCCATCGCCCCGTGTTTATTGGTTTTAATGTGAGAAATATGTAATTACTAAAGAATTATGAAAGTTTCATATTGCTGTACGTATATAAACATTGAAAGAAGAAGTAACATTAACACAATATAAAGATGTTATGAAAAGTGTATAAATTAAGCGTAATAATAGTTGGAAGCAAATATTGTAAGTTTCTAAATCATCGACAATTCAGTAGCACAACTGCACTGAGTTCTAAATTGCTTGTAAAGTGATCATCTGGATATGTTTCATGTGAGAATACCAGTGTTAACGGTTGTATTACAATATACGTACTTCGTGCAATATTACTATTCTGGTTTTATATCAAAGCACTGACAAATCAAATGCGAACTAAATGTCAAATCAATTAATATTTAGTGATGACAGTTGACAAGTTGACATTAGCATTTATGTTTTATAATTTGTTAGACATGCAGTAATAATAGTTAATAATAAATACGTTTCATTTGCAATTTCATTTATTGTTGATTGTAAATATATAAAAAGAAAATGAACGGTGATAGGTTTGTTATTGCGAGAGCCTTTTAAGACTTTGTCTGCGATGATGATAATAATAATAAGGTAAATCCATTAAGTGTATTGGAGATCGTTGACGAGACAGGTAATAAATCAGGGTGTAAAGTTAAGTCGGAATTGGTATTGCCTTTATGTCGGGCCGGGGGGGGTTGGTCTTGATTCTGTGCCATAACAGCCCGAAGCTCGATAACACATTAACTCGGGTTGTATTAGGACTATTAGAGCTTATTGTATGTGTGTGTGTGTGTATCTATGTGCTGTTTGTATCATGATCAAGCACCTGCGTTTTGGAGGCTTAATCGATACCTCTCACAAAAGACCCAACAAAGCTCTATGACTTTGACTCTTAAGGTATTCACCATTTCCAATTAAGCGTTTCTATGCCTTTCCCCACGAACGTTCATATAATTCACATATACAGATTCATTAGTTTTATAATTTCAACAGCTTGAATTTACGATTCTTCTGTTTTTGTTCTAATCTGCAAACATATTTAATCTTTACGTCAATCCGTTTGACGTTTGCTGTCAGAATCGAAATCTAACGTCAAAACTTAATCAAAAACAAAGTTTCATAACCTCTACGTGTCCATCTATTAAAGACTAGATAGACTAATTAAATAGTATAAATTTGGTTGTCTTACCATTGAGCACGTGAACGATTAACGATTTTGGATTGGCATTGGATGGATTGCACGTGTACTTTCCGGAATCGGAGTCGCGAGCCCTCTGGACCAGCAGATAGCTGACGGTGTTGTCGCCTTTCTCCGTGATGACGCTGACGCCGCCGCGCGGTGAATCGTAATTTATTTCCTGCAACGTAAAGAGAACATTGTAACTCGTACGGAGATGTGCAAAGAGGAGATTTTCATACAGACAGCAGACAGTATTGAAACGGCATAATATGATGGATGTATGCGCGTGGAGCGCGGCCGGAATATTAGAGATTTCTTTCCAAGCTTACATATTAAATGGAATGATGCATACGGCAGTGAGTTCAAGTTGAAGCAACAACACAACACAACACAACACAACAACAACAACAATACCAGCAGCAAATGCCAACGAGGAAAAGAGGAGGCACACGAATAACAACGGAAACATTGGAAGAATGAGATCAAATCTGGCGTCTGTTTTTACGCGAGCACGCTTTTTCATTTTCGCTCGCCAAGCGAATAGGAAATAATATACGTTTGTTGGATCCTTTTATTTCGCAACAGATCTGGGCCTTTACAATAATTATAATTATTTTCTTCAAAGGCTGACAAATTTGAGCTTTCTCTTTATTTCCTTTCATTTTTCTACAAAGTATTAACGCAATCATGACAGCTGTCATATTGTGTCAAAGAATATGTTAATTCGCTGTCACTTTGCGTCAAAGCGTAATGACAGCTGTCACTTTTGACAGAAGCAAGAGTATAAATGTGATGGGTCGTGCGGCAAAAAGGTTGAAAAACGCAGATGTATAGTGGTTATCTGTAACACATTTACATAAGTATTGGGAATTAACTGGAAATCGAACAGCTGCACAACACCATTTTCCACGTATTTATTATTTTTTCTTATTATCGGAAAGTTCCACCCCCGCAAGTTCCCACCCGTATTGGAAATCGAATACTTGTATAACATATTACGACGGTTAGTTAAAATCGAAAGAAAAGAGCATGCGTATGGAAGTAATATCTAAAAGCAAGGAGAAATCATAGGATGTAAATTATAAATTGTAATCTTGTGGAAATAGTTGGATATTAAGCTTCCTGTTATACTTAGGCAATTAGGTAATGCGAATAATAAAGTTGTTTGAGTAATTATTAAAAAGTGAAGCAATTAAAATTTAGCGAAATCGCTCTGTCGGCCATAATTAAGGGGGTAATTACTCCTTAGTCATCTTGATTTAAAAGGAGAAAGAAAAATGGGTACACACACACACACCGATGTCGAGGGACGCTTGCTTCTCATGAATTTTCGAGCAAGCACGTCTAAAGTTCGTCATGATTCCAGAACACAATTTTTTATAACGTTCTACATAAAGACTTGCCCTCGTCCGTCCGTCCGTCCGTCCGTTATGGATGGCTAATTGTCAAAGCGAGAAAATTAATGGCAGCTAATTAATAAGGCATGAAATTTAAAACTCTGCCATTAACCATATTTCTTTTCTTCTTCCCGGAGGGACGAACACAAAAAAAAAATGAGATCGTTCTTCACTTCCGCTGTTCACTTGTTTTCGTTTACTCTTACAAGTCTCCGCCCATCCCCTCAAAGCCCGCTTTAATTTTTCCTCGACGTCAATTTTGACGTGACAACCCCCCTGGAATCGTGGGGTCGCTAGATGGCGTTCATCTCTATCGATCACGTCGCGCGTAATTATTTCGAATTGTTGATTAGCCGTGAACCGAAAACGGCGATCACCGTTATCGGCGGTGCACCGATTAGATGGAACGTCAGCGATAGTGATTGTAGCATGCAAACACACGCACACAATCGGTCATATCGCGCGTAACACATAAATATTGGGAGACAACAACAGTTTGGGATAATGTCCGGCGACCGCAAATAACGGGGTCGGAAGCAATTTCGGAATAATCAAAAGCCCTTTTATCATCGCATCACAATACACAATTGTTTTATGCGCGCGCCCTCTCGCGTCCTTCCCTCTGTATTCCGTTTTATGTTGTTGTTGTTGTTTGTGTTTTTTTTTTTAATTCGCTTTGGTCCGGTCCTAAAACACCAGCAAATCTGTTCTAGCGTTTTGCGTTTATTGCGGTCGTTCCGGATTTAATCACTACCCAATTTTTTGGTCAAATGTTGGTTTGCTAAAGCTGCAAAAAAAATTACAAAAAATCAATTGTACGGTAAAATCGTTTCGATGTTGCTATCCGTGGATTATAATATCGAAGCAGATTTACAAAAATCATTTATTAACATACAATCTCGTTTAGAACTTTGTTGGGTTCGGATTACAATTTGACATTTTAACAATAATGTGTACAGTGACAGAAACTTTGACAGTTGTCAGCTGTCATTTTACGAGCCAACGTATTTGTTTTAGTTGTATAGAGACACAATTACCAATAATATTTCACCAGTTTTAACACAAGATGACAACTGTAGGCTGAGAAAATATTTCGTTTAGATTTAAATTAAATTAAAATGTTAAATTGTAGTGAACTTGTGTGTATATTCTACGGTAATCTGAAGCAGGAAATCTGGTTTTTGCCTCTGGTTTTTATGGATTACCGAGAGCACAATGTATTGTAGAAATTGCGATTCTGTAATATGCTAATTCTTTATGTGTTGTTCGACATATTTGTTTTGGGACCAACATAATCAAATAACTGGATCGTCGTTTCAAATACATTGAAGTTACTTTTTAAGCTGCTGCTGCTGCTGCTTCTAAGTAGCAATTGTCGTTCCAATCAATTACTTTGTATTTGAAGAAAATAAAGTAACCAAAGCTAGAGCTAGTTGCAACGAACGGTGAAGAAAAATTGCAGTAAAAAAAAAGGCATTGTCGCAGCAGAATTGATAAAGTGATTCTAAATCCGAAATGAAATGGAGCGTCCATAATCCGCCGATGCAGCATTGATTTTTAATCGAATTTCAACCTTGGACCTGCAAAGCACTATACTTCTGCCCAGACAGAGACAAACCGATGCAACCGATGTCGAGATAGAAAGAGAGAAAGATAGAGACGGAGGAGGAGAGTCTACGAAATTGTTAAGTGAAAAAGGTCAGCGGGTCGCCGGAGATTTCCATTGATTTCCGACCGTCCTCTTCCTCATTTCATTTCTTCCAGTAAAGCGACCCATTTCGCACGATCCAATACGGCGGGCAATGAAGAAGACGCGAAGCCGGATTCCCAAAGAATGAAACGGGAGGATTGTTGAGATGGGGCGGTTTCTACGTGCGTTGTCCGCACTTCGTGTCGTCGGGTGAAGGACAAAGTTGGAGCAATTAATGGAGTTGATTGTGTTGAGGTTTCCCTTTTTGTGTGTGTTTCGAGCTCACATCACAAAAAGAAAACGGGCGATACCCAGTTTATATCAGCGGATACCTTTGGGAAATTGGGACTTGTGACACGACTTGCAAAAACTAAAACTTACTTTACCACTTGCTATACCATAAATCTGCATTCATTAACCTTACACATTTTCACAGCAAAAATGTAATTATTTTAAGTTAATTACTTATTTAGCTTATATTATTAAAAATAAAAACACTATTTTTTATATTTTATAATGTTTGCAATACTGTTGCAATACAAATTATTATTATTATTTTAATATTCAATAGTCAAAGAAAGATTGATAATGTCAATATAATAGATGGAATATGAAATTGAAAGTAAATTTCAAAGAAATAAATAATTGTAACATTCTATTTGCTTTTCCACCAAAACTTCGTAACTTGATGGAATACAATGGAAACTCTCCTATAACACGTTGAATTATTGCTGTATATATGTAATACAAATTTGCTTAATCTTCTTAATAATAAATGAAACGTCTTACCTAATTTAAGAAATGTTCACTAAAATAAAAAACGATTATGTCAAAAATGTAAATAAAAGATGACAATTGCAGTCAAACACAAAAAATAATGAGTATTGAAATTGTTCTAAAACTTTATTAAATATCTGATAGCTACAAATGTATGTGGATTGCGAACAAGAAAAAAAAGAGAGGATTTTAAACAGAGGAATTCAATAGGTCGCGATTAACGAAGTAAATCGTGCATTTGTAGTAATTAACAAAGCGCAAACAGTAGTTGTATGAATATATGTATGCATTATGTATTAGGTTGTGTGCCGGAGAATCGGTGCGAGTAGTGAAGGTTCGGTTCGGTTTGGTTTGGTTTGGATGCAACGCCTCGCGGCTCATAATTTCTACTTGCAACTAAGCCACAAACCCACCCACACCCATTCCAGCTCAGGAACGAGGATTAAATTATTTAATTAGCTCCGCTCCTAGTAGCTAACGTGATTTGGGACTCGTGCATATATAGTCTATTGACTACCCGGCACCTCCGCCCGTTCACACATTCTCACACACGGCCACCAACCGTCGTCTTCAATTCCCCCAAAACAAATCTAATCCGCACATAAACCTTGTAAACACCTCCGATTGCCTTGTTAGCGCCCATTTGCGATGCCGCCAATTTACACCCATTACGTACATCTATTGCCAACATTAAAATTAAAATTACAATTAAATCATTCTTTAATAAATAATTATTAGATTCAAATTATTTTAGCAATTTTAAATATATTTGTAATAAATGGCAACATCGTGATGAAATGATGTCAACGGGTGTTTTTCGAATCACCAATACAAATACCAACTTAATCTTTAAGTAACATTTTATAATATAATTTCGTCTACTAACGTTTTTCCAAAACATTTACTATTGGAACATCTAAATTTGACAGATAACTGAGGTTTTTTTTCTTTTATTTTTCCTTATTACTAACGGTATTAATTTGTACTTAGAAATCCGCAACCAAACATACAGCATAATTATACCCAACACAAAATTGTACTTATATTATAAATTATGGTGAAATTCATTATGCATTGATTCCTAGTTTCTATTCTATTTTAATTTTAATTATATTGCGTACAGTGAAGAAACGTTTGGACTAGTCCTTACTTTTGATACAATGTGACAGCTGTCATTTTTGATTTAGTTGTATAGCGACACAAGATGACAACTGTAGGTTGAGAAACGCTGAATTCTAGTATACAACGTCAATGAACCAAACTTGTCGTAAAAATTATTTCGTTTAGATTTTCCCAAAGGATTTACTATTGGAACAACATCTAACTTTGACAGATAACTAAGTTTTTTTTTTTATTTTATTTTTCCTTATAACTCTTCCTGTATTAACTTGTCCTTAGAAATCCGCAACCAAACATACATCAAGATTATACCATAATTAATTATGCATAATTCAGTCATATTGCGTACTTTTCTTTTACGCAAGCTTAACTCGGGAATTGGGTGCTATTAGTTGGAAAGACTTGATATCAGTATGAAATTCGCAGAAAAAGAAAGGTCAACGCAGAACCCGACGAGGCAGTTGATATAATAAAAAAAGGGGGAAAAAAAAATAGAGAGAAATCCTTGAAATTTAATCGGTCCAGGGTTTTAATCTAATCGTATTTGGGCGAAACGTCTCCCCTCAAGACGCCCGTCAACGGATTAGACTTGGCTCTCTAAGAAAAGGAAAGGGAGTGAATATAGAGAAAAAAAAAATATACAGTGAGGAGCGAAGGAAAAAGAAGCGGAAGCTTTCTTATTCCAGACGAACGAGTAAAAAGATAAGGGTAGTAATGAAATGCTAGAATTGGACAGCAAACCTTCTTGGTTGGGTCAGATGATGTCTGCAAGAGGAGAACCGCAGGCGATGGTTGGAACGAAAGTAAATTCGATTTGCAATTAACCGAATTGAAGTGCGGCGGCGGAAATAAAATATCCATCCGGCGTAGTTGCCAAGTCCGTCCGTCCGTCCGTCCGTCCCATCTAATCACTTCATATATACACTTTGCAGATGTATTGGATGGATTCTCATATTTTCTTCTGAGCTTTTGCCCTTTATTATTCACACATCGTCGGTGCGGGGGATTCGAGGAACGTTGTATTATTCAATGAGCGATTGCCGAACGTGACGTTTCGTTGCTGTATATGTGTGTGTGTGAATAAAGGTTCGATTTAGCACGTAGTGCAGACAGAAAAAGGAATTAGGGTTGGTTGGTTGGCCCGTTGTTGTAATTCTGCGCCGCGAAAATAGAGATTCAAGTGCGGCGAAGAAAACGGGCGCGCACGATTTAAATGAAATGCCAACCAACTATACCGGAAACCGGAGTGGCGCATTTACTTTTAAATGAGTAATGACGTTTCCGGTGATCCATTACAGATGACAGATACCTCATTAATTCCTCCCTACGACGCCTGCAGCAACACCAACCCGATACCATTCTAATAATCACATTGAATCACTCAATTGCATGCACAAACTGCACGTCTTTTCTCATCGAATTACAGTAGAATGAAACTAGCATCAAAACACTACCAAAACAAATGGTTAAATCTAGAAGTTAATGAATTATTAAAAGAGTAGGCTTAGTTTTTTCTTTTGTTGTTCTGTCATGATGTCTGTCAGTGCGTCGAAACTTCGTGAAAAAGGTTATGCAATTCGTTGTGTTTGCAAAGAAGTGTAGTGTTGTTACGAAAGAAATTGCAGGTAATTTGCATACTAGATAATAATGTGTTTACATAACATTTGCTTGTAATTTGAAAATCATACTAATTTTAAAATTTAAAAATGAAATAAGGTTAGATCTGTCACTGACGCGTCATTAAACAATTGTATTTTGTTTTCTGCAGCATCGACCAAACTAGATTTTAAATTTAAATTTTGCTGGTAAATATTTCTTTCATATTATTACAACTATGATCAAAATTTGAACATCAATGCAATTTATTTTACATTCATATATAAATTAATTTTATTTTTATATAATAATTACATTGATGTTACGTTTGTTGCATATCGGTGTAATTATGTGTATGGTTGTTTATATCATAAAATCTGATGCGAAAGGTGACAGGTTCGAATCTCACCAAAACACCTTTTTTTTTTTATATAAATCAGTTATTATTATTATTGACACACTTGTTTTTACATGGATTATTTCAATTATAGCATAGACTGATAATTTTTCGAAATAGTTTAATTGTTAGTTGACAAACTTCTTGAGGATGATGAAATAATAGATGTTGTCTGCTAATTGAAAAAAGTTACGCTAATTTAAACGACAATCTACACTACACTAAATACTTTTATACGGATTCTTCACTTGAATTCGTATATTTCATATAAAATCAGAGATTGTGTTGTTTAATTAAACAATTAACGTTAATTTCAAAGCGAATATTCTGTACAAATTATGTTCAGTTTGCAGAACGTCAATTATAATTTAAAATTATTAATGTGAATGTTCAGTCCAGTTAACCGAATTACTTTTGCCGTCGGCGTTTGCAAATTATGCTAATGACACGTCGTTCCCCAATAAAATGCAGTATTTCGTTGTGAAAATGTAATGGATTTGAATGTGCAAGGAAATACAGAAATTTCAATTTGCAAAAAGTAACACGACTTTCGCTTAATTAAAAGTGTTTCGGTGGATTCGATATATAAAATATGTTCAATTTTTAGATTATTTTTTTAAGAAAACTAAATTTATCGCTAGTTTTAGTGTACACAAAGAAGAAGAAAAAAAGAAGTGAGAGTGTGAAACTGGTAAAATGCATGCGGTGGTATCAGTTATATTTATATATATATCACATATATGAAATGTTCATGAAAAGTTGATTGATGTGGGCATATTTTTAGTACGAGTAGTAATAATATAATAAGCAACATTCAAAGTTTGAATAGAGTCTGAGTGTGTTTAGTTGGAAAAAGTTAGAAATTGTAAATATATATATATGTAATATAATATATATGTATAGAAATCGGTCGAATACAATTTCGTCTTATAATTTGGCGATTGAAGCGTGAACGAAAGGAATTATTTTCTATATATAAAAAAAGAAGTATTGAGCATCATCATCATCATCGTCGTCGAGTGAATTGTGCCGTGAAAGAGAGATTAGTTTATTTTCATCCCCATTTTAGCGCTTCAACGTGCGCTTTTTCGCGTCCATTTCCGAGTCCTTTCAATCCGGCCATGGAAAATTAAACGCTCCACATACACACACACACACAACATCCTTCGAAACCCTTTAGCACTCAAAGGTGGATATTTAGAGAGTATATATTTACGTTTGGTGTGTGTGTGGGTGTGCGAGAATCTTGGCAACAAGTAGGTCAATTCAGAGAAGGAGTAAGGGTTTTCCTTTAAGTGAAAGGATGAAGAGTTGCTAGAAACGATTAATTGCATTTTCCAACAACTTTATTGTATTGTTAAACACCACCCCACTGCCACTACCTATCTCTCCTACCATCCCTTGGGCGGTTGTAAAATAATATTTTCGTATCCAGACGGGTTTGGGTTGTCTTTAACGTACGGTTGGTTTGCCCTCAGTCTGCGGACATCTGTGCGGGAGAACGAAGACGAGGATGAAGTTGGTGAAGAACGCGTGCAAGTGTCATCGGAATTCGGCCGTCCAGAAGTTGGTGTACGATACGCTGATCAAATCGAAGACGGACTTCGATTCGAACAAATTCAAGGACTGCTTCGAAATAGTGCTGACCGCGATAGCGGACGCTAAGCTCGTGTACAGCGGAGTGGAAAATGACAAGGACTTTTGCGTCTTTTGCCATCGACAGATTGCCAATTCCGAGAACAAAGAGAACGTCCCCGTTGCGAAGAAAAAGAAAAGGAGGAACTACAGTATTTATTCGGTTAAAGTCGATGAACAAGATGAGACGCAGAGCAGAAGGAAAAGTGTCGAATTGAAGCTGCCGCCTAAGGGAGAGCAGAAAACTAGAATTGATGATGTTCCGAAATCGAAGCCGAAGCCGAAGAGCAAGCAGCAGCAGAAGAGCGTCGCAGATGAAGCGAAGAAAGATTTCGACACTTTTTGGGTTCATCGAGACGACGAGGACGACGACTTGTTTTGGGATTACGAAGATATTTCAGAGAAGCACGAGAAGTATAATGATGATGATAATGTTTACTACGATTACATGTGCACTTCGGAGGACGACATCGAAGAAGACGACGACGAAGAGGACGAAGAAGACCTGGTGATGCCCGAATCGCTGCCCATTAAAAGTGATGCTGTACAACCATTTATGAAACTAGACACGATGGTGAGAGACTGTAAGGAAGAGATCGTTAATGCTTGGGTCTTCCTGAACAAACTCAAAAAGAGACTTTGATTTGTTCAAGTTTTATTAAATTATTATTATTGTTACTACTACAGTTTATTTAACGTTTAACGAATGTTCTTCCCGTTCTTTTTTTTTTGCATATTTTAATAAGTATCGTTTTATTTCCGTGCAAAATCCAAAGTTAAATAATAATTTTATTGTAAAATTTGAACAAAGTGATTTTTTTTTTCGATAATATTATTTGTATGTAAGATTCTAGTAAAATTTATATATTTTATATTTAAATATGTTTTTTGTAATTGCTTTAATTAAATTCTGTATAAAATTTGATGAAGAAATTGTATTATAATTATGTGTTTAAAGATTGGTTAAAAATAATTATTATTAATAATAGATTTGTTCTTAATTAAACATCGAAAACGTGTGTTGTTATTTCAAATAATTTTTAATTCGTGAAATTTTGGAGAAAAAGTCCTGTACTTTTCTTTCTTTTTGTTATCTATTTGTAAACTGAAAATTTTTATAATCTTTTTATATACAATATTAAATAAAGCTGAAGAACATTCGTTCAGATAACTTTAACGTACTTAACAATAGATTCACTAAAAAAAAAAACTTTTGTTCGTTAGTATTATTTCACGAATCCTTAATTAAGTTAATTCATAAAGTTTCTTTATCGAATTCCGTTTTAATTAATAATTAATTGGTAAAAGTGAGATCTACTTGCACATTTATTCTAAACTAAAACATTTATAATCTTTTTACCTATTTTACATGAGTTTCTTTTACGATGCAAAGAAAACTTCTTTATTTTTTTTTTTGACGACTTTATAAAGTCTGCGGTCTTAAAGGCAAAGGTTTCAGGTTTAAGGGATTTTATGAATATTACAACGAAATGTATTTTATAGATCGTAAAGTACAAGATGCTTAAACCTGTCGATGTAGACTTTATTTTTTTTGTTAGTTTTAGTAAACATTTCTTTAGCATTTTCTATTATCCAATCATATCTTAAGTATACCCTTAAATTCATGGTTTGAAGTAATGAAAATATTCACTATCTAAAAAACAATGTTTTCATATTTTAGTGATCATAGATAGAATGGATCAAAATTATGGATATTTAAGGAATTTGACAATTAATGTTTTGGTTTCATCTAGTTAGCGTTTAAATGTGAAGTAATAAAAAAATGACGCTCGACAATCATGTCTACATATATAAGTGATTTTCATAGTAACAATCATAGATAGATTGGATCTAAAAAATGTAAATGAAAGTTTGATATTTAAGGAATGTGACAATGGTTTCTTCTAGTTAGCGTACAAATATAAAGTAATAAAAAAATGACGCTCGAAAATCATGTCTTCACATATAAGTGATTTTCACAGTAACTATCATAGATAGATTGGATCTAAAAAGTGCATATGAAAGTTTGATATTTAAGGAATGTGACAATTAATGTTCTGGTTTCATCTAGTTAGCGTTGAAATATGAAGTAATAAAGAAATGACGCTCGAAAATCATGTCTACATATATAAGTGATTTTCACAGTAACTATCATAGATAGATTGGATCTAAAAAGTGCATATGAATGTTTGATATTTAAGGAATGTAACAATTAATGTTCTTGTTTCATCTAGTTAACTTACAAATATGAAGTAATAAAGAAATTACGCTCGAAAATCATGTCTTCACATATAATTGATTTTCACAGTAACTATCATAGATATCTTAGATCTAAGAAGTGCATATGAAAGTTTGATATTTAATGAATGTGACAAATAATGCTCTTGTTTCATCTAGTTGGCGTATAAATATGAAGTAATAAAGAAATGACGCTCGAAAATCATGTCTACATATATAAGTGATTTTTACAGTAACTATCATAGATAGATTGGATCTAAAAAGTGCATATGAAAGTTTGATATTTAATGAATGTGACAAATAATGCTCTGGTTTCATCTAGTTAGCGTACAAATATGAAGTACTAAAAAAAATGACTCTCAAAAATCATGTCTACACATATAAGTGATTTTCACAGCAACTATCATAGATAGCTTAGATCTAAAAAGTGCATATGAAAGTTTGATATTTATGGAATGTGACAATAAATGTTCTGGTTTCATCTAGTTAGCGTACAAATATGAAGTAATAAAGAAATGACGCTCGAAAATCATGTCTTCACATATAATTGATTTTCACAGTAACTATCATAGATAGCTTAGATCTAAAAAGTGCATATGAAAGTTTGATATTTAAGGAAGGTGACAATTAATGCTCTGATTTCATCTAGTTAGTGTACAAATATGAAGTAATAGAGAAATGACGCTCGAAAATCATGTCTTCACATATAAGTGATTTTCATAGTAACTAACATAGATAGATTGGATCTAAAAACTGCATAAGAAAGTTGACTATTTGGGAAATGCAATGTGCGTTAGATTATTACTGTGCTTTTCTCCATTTGGCTGTAATTGCTATATGAAAATTGAATGTACATATAAAATACGTAAGTGAATATCAGTTTAATGAAGATGCATTAATTATGATTTTGGGGAGGGTTTGGTATTAAACAATGAAGACTGTGTGGATGTGTGTGTGTGCAACTTACGGCCGAATTGTGAGTCCAGTAGATGCTCGGGGGTGGTTCCGGGCTGTGCTTTACAATGCAGGTCAAATTCATGGTGCTTCCTTTGTTGATGTACATTTCCGGTCCGCCCAGAAGCGTGGTCACCGGCTCTGCGAAACGAATTCATTAACAGTTAATACATAATTAATTAGTTAGATCCTTTGGTCTGTGTGTGTGTCGCGTCTCGTCTCGTCTCGTTTTGCAAATTCCTCCAACAATCCGACGACATTTACATAACGCAATTATTCTGTTTCAAACGTAGCCGGTCTTAAAATAGTTAATTAATATATAACGACAAAATTGATTGTATTTCAAAACTGCCGTGATTTCGGCTTTCACCAATAGATAGCGTTGTGTCACGATGACCTTTTACAACTCTCACTTTTACTGTACCGAAACGTGTCACAACCCAACATGTTACCCAGATGGTAATAAATGTAGGTAAAAACCATTTTTTCTTTTGTGAAAAGTGTCAAATAAATTATATGTAGATTTCGTAGTAAATTCAACACCGATTTATATCCGATTACTGTAATACTTCACACAACGGAATTAATAATTAAAAGTTGCGAAAATTTTCGCGAGTATTTACGTAAAATGATAATAATAATAATGTATGTTGAGATGAGAAAATTGGAGGAGCGCTTATTAAATGTTGCAAAGGTACTTTGAACCCGCGGCTTCTCGTAAATCATCAATAGGTGTATGAAACAATCGCGGTCCGTGTGTGTAAAACACGGGCGGCGGCGGCGCGTAATAAGATTTTCCAATTTTCCGGTGGACCCATTGAAAATTCGACGATTTTACACGCTCCATCCAGAACGCAAATGTCAACGGCAATTTAATTAAATCGTTTATTATTCAATTTTCTATAATCAGATCGCACCCAAAATCAATAAACTTTTACGTTACAGTATTTAAATTCAGTTTTTTTTTCAGTATATAGTGTATAGTTATTGATAAAATTGATAATTTGTGAAGACATTTTTCAACTTAGATAGCACAAATAGTTAATGTTAATTAGAGTGCTCATTGAAAATCGTATCTTGTATAGTTATTGACAAAATTGATAATTTGTGAAGACATTTTTTTCAACTTAGATCGTAAATTACTGGAAATTGATAATAGTTACAAAAGCACAAATAGTTAATGTTAATTGGAGTGCTCATTGACAATCGTATCTTGTATAGTTATTGAGAAAATGTATAATATAATATGAAGACAGTTATTTCTGTAAGTTATTTGAAGTTCTTGAAATTATTATCAGCACTGCAGTGTATATATAAAAATTACGAATGTAGAGCGCGTGTCTCAAACTTGCTATATTTTTTTTTTGGTGAACACCGTTTCAGCTCATGTTCCCTTTTCCTTCCTTGTTTCCTTTCCCAATTTTCCTTCTTCTCTTGGTTTCTTTACGAGTCACATCTCGAGAATAAAGAACAGAAGTAGGCCGAGCAAGAAAAAAAAAACAATCTCGTTATAATAAAATGTAATTTATAATCCGTGAGCATATCGCGTGCCCTTAAGATGCTTGAATACCAAATAGGGCCCTTTCGACCGAAACCTACCCAACTCGGAAAGCTGCGTATCTAATTTCAGATTATCGATTGATGAACCGAATTTGATCTTGAACACACATACAAAAAACATGTTTTTATTGGTAAACGTTTGTGCAATATAAAATTAAGTTGAAAATTTATATATTCATGTTCCAACTCGAGTTTAATTAATTACCATCTGCTTTCATGCACTCTTTTGTGCTGCTGGTCGTTATATTGGATACAATTGCAATTCGTAAAGTGGATATCTTGAATGTTTTATTAAATATCTTCAAGTCACAAATAAACGTCCAGATCTTTCAATTATTTTCGTATTATCAATTAAAAAATATACATTTCTTACTTATATTTAATCCTATCCAAATATTGCTTTAGAAAACAAATAAATGTTTAAGCTTATATAAAGTGGGAAATCCTGATAAAGACTATGTACATTATGTAAACTATTTAGACTATAAATCATTGGACAAACAAAGTGCGTTGTGCTACAAAAAAAAAGTATCATTTTCAAGCATTAATTATTTTTTTTGTACAACTTACTGAAGCGTTACGTTAAAGAGCTCGTAATTAGAGTAGACACATAAATTGCAATTTCGTCGATGAAAATTTATTTCGATTTCACGTTGATTAGCTCCTGAGCGAATTAAAGCGATGCAATCATTCGAAAATAAATTCATTACAAGTATATCTCGATTTATCGACAGAAAATTAAAGACTTAAAGAGCGAAGTAACAATTTTCTACAATTTCTCGATTACTATACCTGACTCAACCTAATCTAATCTAACAATTATCAACGAGTACTCTATTAAAACACAAATGTTTAGAACCTTTCAACGTGTGATATTTGTTACCGATTTCGCTGTTCGAAGTCGAAATCCAACAATCAACGTAATTGTAATTAAACGATGTATGCATTGATCCACCACAATTGATTCAATTAAGGTTACATAAAATTAGATTTGCTATAATATTAACACGAATTTGAAGCTATTCCCGATTAAAGGGGAAAAAAAATCCTCTCACATAATTACAGATTAACTAAAAGCGAAACTTTCTTTTCTTTTTTTCCCGTTCATTCCGGTATCTTAATTAGAAGGGAGAGAGGACTATCCAGAGATATTCCTGGAGGGCGTGAAAGTTTTTAATGATCCAATTCGAAATAATAGCAATCATAAACGCAATACTTTTGTTGAAGCAAAAAGAAAAATATGCAGAGAGATAGAGTCATTAAATGGGAATGGCGTTTAAAACGGTTTATTCATCTCTCTCTCTCTCACACACATACACCACTAGGTTTATTATCGTTCGGTTCGTTTTTGTATTTTCTAAATGCGGATTTTGCTGGATGAGTCCGGGATATCGCTCTCGGCTAAAGCTAATGTTTATGTTCGACCTTCAAGCTTGCCGCCTTCGCCTCTTCTCTCTCTTGCTTGCTCTTTACGCCTTATTTTCCACCAGTTTTTGGCTTCTTTATTATATATTTACTTTGCATTCTCATTCAATATTTACGTATTCCCTTCACGTTTGCGAACGAACGTTGCGAATTTTCCGAATCAACAATCCCAATCGATTGCCGTGTTTATCTTCTGATATTTAAATTCTTGCCATTTTCTCTCGTTACCCCATCACTGACAATGCATATGAAAATTGAAAATTGTTTCTCTTTCATACCAATTCTGACTGCAATTTCTCCAAAAATCATTATGAAAGTAATTTAATATTTATACAAATTAATTGAAATTGTCTACTTTCGATCATAATTAATAAGATGTAAATGAAGGGTCGCTGTAATGTGTATAATGAGATGGGAAAAAGGGTCTGGTAATCACGTATTCCGGCGATTGTAATTATTGAATTGATTGCCCTTTGTTTCTGAATTTAAATCAATTATGAATATAATTAATGGGTGGCGGTGGTGGAGCGATTGCGGCCCTTCTCTCCCGATGTAGTTTGCGAAGGGTGCAAAGTAGCGTAGAGAAAAGTTAGTTAGGGTCCCTGATAAATCGACGTTTTCCCCCCCGAAAAGTCTGGATAAAAAATTGTTAGAGCCCTCCTCTCTTGTATAATCTGTTATGTTTTATATAGTTGCCTGAATCGACGATGAAAGAGATAGAAGAGAGTTTACTTGGCGACGGGACAAATGGGGAAAAGTTTTAATGAAATCAGTTCGGAAACTCGTGTGCCGGCAGCAGCTCCCAAAACCAAGACCGAGCAGCACAAGACAGGCTAGAAAGAGGGTTGCTGCTGCTGCTGCTGGTGCTGTTGCAAAGGAATGAAGGAAGAATCTGGAACAGGGGATGAAGGCTTTTCACGCCGAAAATTCATGCACTGCATGTATGCATGCCCCGTCTACAAGTAAAGCCCGAAAAATGGATTACCCGCAAAGTTTGCCTTACTTAATGCTGCAGCAGCAGCAACCGCGAGAATTTCGTGCCGCTTCACCTATTATATTTGCAACATTGAATCATGTATACAAACATGAAAGACGTAATACGAAAGCGTCGTAAAGTCATTAAATTATATTATAACATCATAATACAATAAAATTAATATAAATAGAGCCAATTAAAATATCAATAAATTAAAGGAAATTTAACCAAGTGGGCAGTGACAGAAAATAAACGAATCACTTCAGATTCAGAGAATAAGGTTAAGTAATCCGTCAAATGTTGAAAGTAATTAATAACTACTTGATTATCAAATTTATAAAAATTAATTATTGACAAAAAAAAATCATTGAACTAATTTTAAAGATCAAAGTTTTAATTTATTTCATCAAACGTATCATATATCATTCATATATTGTTTTTTTTATTAGAATAAAACTGAAATTTAGATAAGATTTTCTTTAAGAAATGCACGAATCTATAATCTCTGGACAATACGAAGAAAATTGTTGAAATTCGTGGAAGGACGGCGCGGTCAAACTCGTCATTCTAACATTAATTTATGTGGGCAATAAACAATTATTACTTCTGCTTAAAGATGGAAACAAGATTTTGCCACCTGTATCATAAAATCACGGTAAAAGTGAGAAAGTTATGAATTTTCAATTGATTATAAAAAAAAAAAGAAGATTATTATTATGGAAATGTGTATAGGAAATATGGTAAATTCCATAAAGAAAGAAACGTACGATTGTTGCATGCAAAGTGTAAAGTGAATAGGTAAATGGATGAAAATGGAAATGCAATAATTTGCAAGTTCGATAAGGGGGGAAAACACAAAACTATTGAAAGCGCACTTGTTAGAATGCAAGAAAATAAGACCGCAGTAGAGCGAAGGAATAAAATGTAAAAGTTGTAATATTTATTATTAGTATTATTTTACAATCTTTATTGGTCTATTTTGGGCGAAAGAGAACGCTTCATATTTCTAAATGTCTCTTATACGCTCATTGAGAAGTTTGCAAGTTGCGAAGATGGGATGAATGTAGATGAAACAAGATGTGGTCGAGCCGTAGAGAGAGATCTCTCTCTCTCTCTCATCTCGATGGAATATTCAATGTAACAGATGGAGCCACTTGTAAATATGTATTCAGAAATCGAAATATGTTATGCATTCGGGCCGACCGCAACCGCACCGCACCCGCACGCGTAGCCGTAACAGACGTGTATAAACAACAGCAACAACAGCAATGCATTTCTCATGCGGTGCGGCGGCGTTTGCTTCCTGAAACTTAAAGATGGTCTCGGGGTCAGCAGCAGCAGTAGTCCATTGTCAGATTATGCAAGCTCGAGTTTGGAGCGAAGGGATGGGCGTCGGACGTCGGTGGCGTCGCGACGCCTTCGTCGCCGTGGTCGTCGGAGGCGGCGGTGATAAATCTTGGTGGCGGTTCGTGTGTTACGTGCGGTGACATTGCGTCAGCTGCGACTCAACCGGCAATCGCTCATTCCATCGCGCTTCGAAATCATCATCCATCCCACTACCCGCATTGTTGTGTTCGCCAGCAGAACGAAGATACTGTCCTCCACCCCCCACCCCCTGTGCACAGGGACGTATCACGCCCAAAATAATTATAACAATCCCAGAGATGAAAATAAAGTTACTTGTATGGAATTATAATAATTCCAAAGAGAAAGAAACGCAAAATTAGGTGATAAATCTTGCAATTGCAAGGGAATTCGTCAAGTACATTCCTCTGGTTACGTCCCTGATGTAGTTGGAGCCCTTGGCTTCTTTCGGTGTCATTAATATAAATTACGCCATCTGCGAGAACGGGCGACAAACAAAACTTGATACGCAATAAAAACAAAAATGGCTGAAGTCGAAGAATAAGAAGAAGAAGTACATAAGGAGAAGGGGGCGGTAAGGGGAAGTGTTGTATGGAGAAGAGAAGAAGGCGATAACCGAGATTGCTTTTATTATCTAGTTTTCATTGCCGCCCGTCGAGCCATCAGCGACAACTTCTTTCTTTTTTCGTCTTCTCTTCTCGTTCTTCTCTCGCATGGGGCGGAGGCTTTTAGCTTTGGGCCATTACGGCTGGTCCATCCGCGCCCCTCAAGACCACCATCAACAGCTATTAAAGCGCGACCTTCCACAGAACATTGAAGGCACTAATTGAATTACGGCAAATTTATCGCCGCCCCAGAAACACTTCGATTTACCACTAATGCTCTACTTACTTCTTCTTCTTTTTTTTTTAACACTCAGCTGAAAGAATCACTTCGATAACTAATTTCGAATTGCTAATATTCATGCTTATTTCACATAGTCGGTTAGAGATGAGCGTTGTAAATGTACGCGTAATAAATGTACGCTATTTTCCGGCCTGAGACAAGAATAATAAATTAATCTCGCAAATTTAGTGTTCTGGAGATAATCAAATTTCAAACGGAAATTTCGTCTTAAGCGAACGGAAGTTTCTTTGCTCGCAACAGACGGAAGCATATTCATCTTATCTTTCGCCCACATTACTGCGGATCCCATCCCTCGAGCTTCGTTCCTTCCCATCATCTCAATGTGATATTTTAATGTTACATTTTATTAGTATTAGTTTATTCAGCAAATTTAATATTTATACATATTAAATTGAAAAAAAAAATATAAATATTTCTTTTTTATCATAATATATTGGACGTCCTTTCGCTTCATTTGTTAACGTAACTGAGGGATTTATGTTGGGGACTCCCAAAAGAAACTTTTTCTATGCTTATCTAAACGTGATGGATGAAAATGTTTTATCTAAAAATGTCTTCCTTCGTCTTATATAAATTTAACATTATATATTGCTAGTAAAGATTTTTATAAAACTTTCTTAAAATCAACTCTAAACGTATGTAGAAACAGTGAAACTACTAAAGCTTAAAGAAAAAAACAAAAACATTTACTGTACTATAAATACAATAACACTTAAGTTTAAATAAATATCGAGATGCGTAATCTTAAGCCCTTTTTTTACGATTATTACGCCTACTTAACTTAGGAAATCGTAAATAGGATTTTATCTGACCAGCAAATATCTGGGTCAAGTCGTTAGTGTAAACGTGATTAAAATAAAAATGAGAGTAGTCAACGATTTCTTTGTAAAAGTTTTCTTTTTCACGAAACTACGTTCAGCGTTTAAGGATTCAAGTGTATTCCGCGAAATAACGCAAAGTATCCTTTTAAAAACTAAATTCAAAAGTTTGTCTGATATGTTCATTGATCAAATTTATTGATTGTATCATTTCCTAACCCTTCATGGTATCATGACATTTGACGTATGTCACAATTGACGTAATTACCGCAAAATGGCGGTGGCTTTTGAACATCGACATTTTGATTTCGAAAACATTCGTTTGTTTTTCGGGTTTTCCATTCAATTAAACGAACAAAAAAAAAGCGAACGCATAAAAACTTTTCGCGTAATCTATTTTGTATTTGCGATCAAAAATATATATATATAAAAAAAAAGAGTTATGCGCTAGGTTTTGTGACAGGTATGCATGTGTCGGGGAGATTTAGTCGCGCCATTTCCACCTGGACACGGTCTATTTGATAAAGCCCGTGTTCAATTAACGCTGGTCCGATTGACCGATTATCGGTTTTATTTGTGCGCGTTTGGCTGTACCCTCGTGCATAGCCGGCGGAAACGTTCCAACAGTTCGAACACCGTTCTTTCTTTTCGTTTTTATTTTTTGAATTTTTATTTTTTGTTAAAAACGATAAAGAAAAAATAAACAAAACGGTCTATTCCAGCCAAACCCGAAACCAATCTAATCCTACATTACACATGCTCAGTCCTCAACTTTTTTTTTTTCATCTTTCTTTCTTCCACGTCCTACTTTATGTGTCGCTCTCTGCCGACGCTGCTAATCTCTATTTTATTGAATCTCTGGAAAAGACGTATTTTATATAAGAGATTCGACCGCAAAGCTTCCTCTATTCATGTTATTAAACTCGGCAGATTTACACTGTAACTTATAGCTTAACGTACATCATTTTAACATATGTTCAATAATAACACCTACATGATTGTTCACGATCCACTAGGATACAAATATCCGATACATAACGATGTTCGTCGGATCATTTGATTTGAGACGTTTCAAATGTACATCAAAATTTGTGTAAGCATCTGTCTTCGTAATTAATAAACAAATTATGCGCACAGTATTAGTTATTAGTAAGCTGAAACTGTCTTCCTTTCGCGTTTTAATTGGATCGTCGACTAGGTTATACCACTTCTGCAATTTGATCTTTATCGAGAATTTACGTTAATTAACATGGAAAATCGCAATTGGGCCAATTATTATTATTTGCAAATAAAATAGTAAACTAGTAGCAGTTTACATTTAAATTAAATAGGGGATGAATGTTTGTTTTGCCATGACAATAGGGAAAAATAAAAGAGATAAATTCAATTTTTTAAGCTAGCAACAACAATAACAACAACAATAGCACGCTTCGATTCGAAGGCTTCCACAACCAACAATTACAAGTAATGTAGATTAAATAAACAGTCTACTGCATTTCAAATCATTAACGTCATTGTAAATGTACATTTAATTTGAAAAGGAAAATAAATAAATAAAACTGAATTAGAATATTTGGCAAATGGAAATCTCTATCATCTCCATCTATCTCGAAAGCGATGACCGTATAATAATGGCGATATGCGGAAAACCGGAAAAGTTTTCCGAATTCCGTTTTTGGGTTTTCCATTTCAAAGGACACCGAGTATTCGGGATTGTCGTAAAAGCGAACGGCGCGCATCTCGGATGGCCGATATAACGTTAAGGATCGATTCTTAACTTTAACACTCATAAGACCGTATCCGCTGCATGTTCTCGTTTCAAAATGAATGAATGAATGAATGAATGAGAGACGGGGTGAATGGGATTTAGGGTGCTCATTGTCCGAAGATACTGGTGCATGTACAAATAGCAACGATAACTAAATATAATACGACCGAAACCGATCAATTTCGAGTTGATTGCATCCAGCGAAATGATTAATATTAGTTACAATGCAACAAGAACTAATGGTAATGAAATATACAAATGTGTTTATTGATTTTCTCAGAAACTTTAATAGATAGAACTAATTCAAAATATGAAAAGAAACAGTCAATAATAATGTAAGAATAAAAATGTAATGTATTACGAGTTCAATTAACAAATCCATTCAAGATAAACTTTGTTCGTTATACAACCACTTAGTCCTGCATTCTGCATTAAAGCAGAGTGTTTATCTTCCTGTGAGATGTCAGAGGCAGCGCGGCGGACAAATTGCATCGCGATATCAAAGCGAAACACGCCAGAAAAGCACGAACAAATCTCTCGCGTTAAAATAATGCAATTCAAGTAATGCGTTTCCATGATTGATTGTCATGATTTTTTTGAAGCGTAATCATAATTAATAATTTTTATCTTCTGTCTATTTGAAAACACTGATTTATTGATGTAATTGAAATAAATAGTGGTCAATGGGAAAATACCTTCTTTTTTTTTTGCAAAAATCTTTTGTTAGGTTTGGGGATGAGTGTGTGCGGCTTGCGGAGAATTGATTAAATTTAAACGAGCTTTGGACGTAATACATATGTGCATGTTTGTGACGGTTTCATCGTATTTCAGATTGGGATTGAAGTGGTGAACGGGTGAGAGGCGAGGTTAAGGTTCAGGTTTTAGGAATGGTCGAGTTAGGTTTAGGTGTTTTCACACCTTCTCCCATAAGGCAGGTGCATAAAAAAGAGGTACTCACCGACGACGCTGAGTGTCATCAGGATGCCGATAGGTGGCGTCGTGCCAACCTGGCACTCGTAGATTCCGGTATCTCTGCGCTGCGGATACCTGACTTGCAGTGTCCAATCCTCAGTCATAGCGTTGTGGATGCTTGCGAACCTCTGATCAGACGTGTACGTGAATCTACCTACGGTCAGTAGATGCAGATCACGATGTCGGATCCAAGTCACCTGCAAAACAAAACAAACAAACAAACAAACATTGTTAAAACAAACTCAAATCAAGGATTCATAATACTGTATTTAACACGAACGAAAATCTCGACGGAACAACATAATAAGCCAAGTTAATTAATTATGCGTCTCCGGAATAACTGTGTATCGCTTGGATGGATGATGATCCGCGTCGCGGAGAGCCGATAATGAAGAGTGTGTCATGTACGTTTGCCAAAAGGCGGCGAGGACCATTAATCACCGATACGAAAATCAATCATCGGCGCGGGTTGAAGGATATACCATAACATAAATAATAAAGAAAAAAAAACACTTATTTGTTCCAGCCAAAGATGCAAAGTCACGCGTCGTAATGGTGCGATGAGGAGTGGCGGGGGAGGTGTGAGAGAGACGAGAACCTCAATTTTCTACGTGAACTGTGCATTTCGCCCGGCGCATCCGCAATTCATTCAGTTTATGAACGAGTTTATTATCACCATTAGCAAATGTGAACAAAGGTTGCATAAGTTAAATTTGTTTGACAAATGAAAATCTCACGTTTCCAACGAGCCCACTGACATATCTGTGCTGTCATCCATCCGTCACCTAAGAGCTGTCAAACATGTGAATGCTGAAAATGCGCCATCTTAACTTTTCATTTAATTACACGATGATCACGCAGGCGAGTTACATAATTTAATATAAAATTACAGTTAATGATTATGTCAAAAAATAAATAAATAAAACAAATGCTGCCAAAATAAATATTGAAATAGAAAAAACGTGTTATTATCATTTTGGCAACATTATCGCATGAAGTTAGCTTTCCTATTAGGTAACGCCAGTTCTGATAATTGTATTAATTTTACATAATTTAATTGTTTTATTACTTATCTCTGTATAAATATTTGTATAATTCCGTAAATGCATATTGATTAGAGAAGTGAAAATTGAGGATCGATTTTTATGTAAAGTGAATGCTGTCGTTTTTAAGGTTTTCCTAGACGATCGACGTTTATTATAATGGCTCATAAAAATTGTCGGTTGCGATTACGTCGTGAAGCGTGATTCTCTTATAGGATGGGGAAGAAAAGAAGGGAAAAAGAGAAGCTGACGTTTGAACGTCACGTTTAGATCCGTTACGTCAGTAAAAATTAAAACCTATCAATTATGTTGCGTCGGATACGATACGTTTCATCGACTACAGACAGATACAGTTACGTGTATCAGCGAAATTCAATTAACTTCCAGCAAATAAAATAATAACAACAACAACAACAAAAATACAATGGAAACATAATTTGATATATCTGGAATACAATTACATTTTGCTAACGACTCTTCAATTCCGATTTGATCTACAAATGTCATCATCAAAAGCCAAAGCATCCGATACGTTTCGTTTGAAAATCTCACATTCCCGACAGCTTCGTGCTGTCATCCTTCCGTCAGCTGTCAAAAACGTCAATGCTGAAAATGCGCCATCTTAACGTTTCATTTAATTACACGATAATCACGCAAGCGAGTTACATAATTTAAAACAGATTTGTAAAGTTATAAATCGCACATTTGATGTATGGCTTCAAAAAAAAAATAAATAAAATAAATAAATAAATAAAAAGGGAGAGCAAAATATTAATGAACAAAATTGGATATTCATCAAATCTCATCGATTTTGTTTTGTTGCGCAACATAAAAGAGACATCTCGTTTGTTTGTTTTTTTTTTCATTTTTTTTTCGGTGGTCCGCTTATCGTTCATATTTCTTCTTTGTACAATTTTTTCGCCAGTTACATTGAATGTAAATCAATCGCAGCAATTATTTCAATGAAAAAATAAATAAATCAATTTCATCTGCCATCGACAGCCACGGCCGCGAAATACCCATTATGCAACCAATCCAACGCCAGCCCTATTATACTCTGCCCTTCGCAAAATACTTTTTCTTTTTTTTTATAATATATTTTTGTTTGTTTGCTCCCTTTGTGCATCTCCGATTTTTCAACTCAAAAAATGTGTACAAACACATTCTTCATTTTCATCATTTGATATATACTCAATGTTGATGTTTTCTCTTATTTTTCTTCATCTTTTCCCTCTGTCCGGTGCATTATTATCATCATCATCGTCCATTGTGTTTAAAGAAAAAAAAACGCGACATCAAAGCTCCACTATTGAAGAAGAAGAATAAGGCGGCTCCACTGGCATTACAATGCTGCAAATTACTTTCTTCTGCCTTTTCAACTAATGTTAATTACTTTTTTTTTTATATAAAAAAGAAGTAATATCATTGAAATTCCATTACTCTAATTAAATTACTATAAAATATATTTATAATTTTTCAACTTAATTTAGTAATAGTTCTGTTGTTGTTAATATAATTCTGTTGTCCGTTTTTTCTTATTACATTTTTGCTTGTAATTTTATATATATTTTTTTTTAATTACCGGCTTGGCTCTTGCGCAAATAATTAATCCATTTTTATTTTTTTTTATTTCCTACAAGAAGAATCTGGGTCAAGCGGTCGTAGATACTTCGGCATTGCAGCGTTCGGCTTTCTCTTCAAGCGTGTATGTTACAGCAATAGAGAGAGAGAGAGAGAGACAGAGAGAGAGAAAGATATATGGGCGAGGCGTGAGTGCGAGCGAGAGGATTTTGGGTGAAATAGTGTCGAAATAAGCTGGAGAAATACAGGAGCTTCGCTGTAATCAGACACTAAATACGGGCGTAACTTGCGTTTAATATATTTTTGCAGTATTTTTTTTTTCGTATTCTGAAACTAAATACCTCGAGACTGCGTTTCTCGACCTACTTGGATCGCGTTTTTAAGGCGTTGCAGAATGACAGCTGTCATTACTGTCAATGCTGTAAACAGTTGTGCGTCGCCAAATGACAGCTGTCACTTTGTGTTGAAGGTGAAATTATTCAAACACGCCTTGAGTGTAATATTTATTTGATGGCAGCAAAAGAGTATTGATTGAAAATGATTTCACCTCTACTATTTTTGTTTTTGTTTCGTTATATTGAACGGACGATATTTCTTTGGATAACATCGGTTTGTTGCAACTATCCCATCAGTTCCATGTAGTATACAAACAACAGTCGGTCCGAGATCCGGCTTTTAACTTCTTGCAGATAAGAACTCCGGCATCCGGATGTGACGCTAAGGAAACTGCCACATTCACACGGATTGCACGAACTAAATCATAGTAGACCTCGCATCTCCTGCAACTGTTTCCATATACATATATGATTAAATACACACACACGTATTGAATCTATTTCCTGTGGGTTCTCTTATCTCACGCAATCAGAAAAAGGCTTAAACATTTAAACAAATTAATAAATATCAAACAATCAAGTTCCGATTTACTTCCATTTAATATGTATTTAGAACTGTGAATATTTCAAAGAATTTTTTACTTTAGCTATTGGCGTTCGCAAATTAAATTTTCTAAAGGATGATACTCCTCAAGTTTAGAATTTAATTTGCCAACTCCACGTAATTAAATTTCATAAAAAAAAACTCTTAGCTTTTTTTATAGTCAATGGTATACAATATCAAAGGAACTGTCAATATTTAAATAAGCAAATATTGATTAGCATCTCTTGGATAAATTTCTATGAAAACCTAAGATAATTGTGCTATAATGTTTATAAAACTATGTAAAAAAAAGTTCCGTATCACTATAACAGCAGTAATTTTGGTTTTATAATATATGAATCAATTTGATTTACTTAAGTGTACATATTATTGTTTTGGAAGTGATACCAATATCAAGAATTTAAAAAGTGATAAACATTTACTATTTTGGGGAAATATTTTGTTTTGGTGATGGCACTAAAATGAAATATATAATATGGCTGTTTTCATGTGCGGGGGTGGATCTTAATTATAGTTTTTTTTTATATTTAAATATTTATTTTGGCAATATTGACATGTGAAGTTTGCCATTATTTAATTCTTTGACATATGTCAAATGGTAGAATGAAAGTTTTGAAAAACAAAGACAGTTACTTTATTTATTTAGTTTGTAGATGCGAAACGCAAAGTCCTTTATGAAAAATTCGTACGAAATAAATAATTCATCAAAAAATTTATTAAAGTGTACATATTATTGTTTAGGAAGTGATACAATATGAGCAACTAATATCAAGATTTCAATTTACTATTTTGGGGAAATATTTTTTGTTTGTTTTTGTGTTGGCACTAAGATTAAATATATAAAATAGCTGTGTTCATGTGAGGGGGTGGATCTTAATTGTAGTTTTTATTTATTTAAATATTTATTTTGGCAATATTGACATGTGAAGTTTGCCATTATTTAATTCTTTGACATTTGTCAAATGGTAGAACGAAAATTTTGAAAAACAAAGACAGTTAGTTCATTTGTTTAGTTCGTAGATGCGAAACGCAAAGTCCTTTATGAAAAATTCGTACGAAATAAATAATTCATCAAAAAAGAAAAAAGTGCATTAAGTGTTTTCGCACATTGGAAACTATATAGTTAACAGCCTGTAAAACGAACGATGTTTGCTTAAGTGAGACGACGAAACCCAAACATCTCTAGGGCCCAATTCACACGCGCACACACATAACATAACGGGAACGACATTCGTTTCGAAATTAATTCATAACCGGAGATGCGCGCTCTCGGTGAATTCGAGGAAATTTTCTATGTGGATGGATCTGATGGATTTATTTGTAACAAAAGGGCTGCTGTCGGTAGTTGGAAAGCCTCATTATTCCGTTAATTGATAATTTAACTTTGGCCGAATATAGAATGGGGACCGGATTGTTCGGCAATCTTCATCCACCCCCCATTTTCTGCGCCGCTAAAAGCAGCGTACACTTGAACCACCGTAAGAAGCTAAAGTGCAAAGTTACGAATGATGTATTTTCTCAATTAGCCCCCGAAAAGCGGAAGCCGCATAATGGTTTTTGGTTTTATAACGAGGAGAACACAAGCAGACGATCATATAATACCATAAAATGAAAAAAATAAAGCAGGAAGTGGATGAGCAGCAGCAGTAGATATAAATAACACGCTTGTCCGTTATGGCGCATAATAAATGAACTTTGGCTCGAGTTTTATTTGGGAATATCTAATTTCCTTATATATTTTTTTTGCGTTTGGGGTAGGAATGACGACTCGGATCGATGCGCATCCTAAGGGATGATAACGTTTCGTCGGATGATCGACGATATTCTGTTAGTTTTAAAATTGAGCAGAAAACACAGGTTTCTTTTATACTTCTTGTGACTGCGACTATTCCATTAAATCCCAATTTGTTACTCTTCTCTTTTTTGTAAATTATAAAATAATTGATTTTTATACAGTAGAGTTTGCTAAAACTCAATTTAGGTAGGATGCAGCAGGAAGCAACTTTGGGAAATTATTTGTCGCTCGTAAATATAAGGCTTCAACGAAATTAGTTTCTAATTGAAAGATGAAAGCTGCGATACTTTAGACTTTCTTAATTATTTATCAAACACACACGTAACTATTTCTATATATATATATACATATATAAAACATGTCAACTAGGTTTTTTAATGAAAAGTATATATAAAAAAAAATATATATCGATATTGAGTATGAAATATAATCGTGTTGAAATTTTAGATGAAAGCTTAACGAAAATAGATATTATGATTAAAAGTATATTGGATATAAAATAATAATTAAAAATCGATCGGTTCGGATTTGATTCAAATCGTAAAATTGAAATTGCGATCGTGCAATGTATTCAATTAAGAATTAATAGATTATCGATGCGCTTCGTAGATTTACATCGGGCACTGCGGATGTTGTTATCAATTAATAGCAGATATTTCGCGTTATTAATTATAATTGTTTGGCTACAACTTCTCGCGCAAATTCAGTATATCCAATCTGGAATACACATTATGTGTGTCTTCTATAACAGGGTTTCCCAAACTATTTGGAAAGAGCATAGTTTTCACATTTCATTAATTTACTCGAAACTGGCTGTAATGCGCGTTCAAAATTGAAAAAATGCTCCAAAAAGCAGTAAAAACTATAATACATAGAATGAATCCAAAAGATGCATATGAAAGCTGAATGTTTGGGGAATCTAGCAGGTATTCATGTATTACTGTGGTTTTATCCGTGTGGCTGTAATTCGCATTCAAAGTTGAAAATAAAAGCAGTTTTCACAATTTAGTGATTTTCTAGGAAACTATAATAGATTGAACAAAATCGAA
>NW_017096038.1:0-41200 GCF_001412225.1 Nicrophorus vespilloides
TAACAACCAAAAATCACCCCTAGCAATTATTCTTAACAACAACAAAAAACATCCTTAGTAATTATCCAAAACAACCAAAAATCATCCTTAGCAATTATCCTTAACAACAAGAAAAAACATCCTTAGTAATTATCTTTAACAACCATTAAAGACGTCCTTAGTAATTGTTCTTAACAACCAAAAATCGTTGTTTCAACAACTGTCATTTTTTGTTTTTGCAAAGCAACCTCGAGACTTTCTTCAAACAATTATTACTATCCTTTTGTAAAGTTTAATTATTTTTGCTGATCAAGATTAATATTTGATATCAAGATTAAAATGCTGAAACTAATTATATGATTCTGAACAATATAGAAATCACCGCGAACAGAGAAACAATTAGAAACAAAGAAAGTAACGACAACAACAACAACGGATTATGTTCTTGTCTGTATATCTGTCTCGGTAACTATTTATAATTTCACCGCAGATTCTGACGCAAAAAATCGCTGTACAAATAAAGCAAATAAAGTATTAATAGCTTCGGCGAATTCCAATGTTCGATACACGTAACTGTATCTGTTCTCTCGAAGAGTAAAAGTGTGTATGTGTTTTGTTTTTTTTCATAGCCTACCAAATTATGCATAATTTAAGAAACAAAACTGAAACTGCCATTGACATTACACGCAAGTTCTCAGCATTTATTCATATTCCCACGCAGAATGAAAAAAAAAACACACTCTTGTTTCGACAAATATTCATTAAAGAACAATTAGCTTGGGATATCGATGCGAAATTCGGTAAGAAACGAAAAAGCAAATATCTTTAATTATTTTCTGAATTCCATTACAATTTCTCATTTACATTACTTGATTTCGATTTACTTGTCCTAGTAATTAGTTCGTACGGTTCGTTGGTTTTCTGCTCTCAATATATTATTATTTATTATTAATATTTCCACACAACTAGCTATTAATTTCTTATATAAAGAAAATAGTTTTTTTTATACATTTGTTTTATTTTCACCAATGATTCATAATTAAATGTTTGCTATTAAATTAAAAATTCTTTTTTAGTTAATTATATGGGAATCTCTATTAAAACAACATTCCTTCTTAATTCAAGTCCACATAAACTTGCGTAACTCTCGTTTTTTTTTTTTGTAAATACTTGCACTTGATTACTTGTAGCCCGCATATGGTGAGAATTGCAAATACAAGTTTTGGTGACTTTATTTACAAGTCATTAAACATCGCGATTGCGTAATTCTTTCTCAATTCCGCGTTTATTTGTCTTCAGGAAACCTAAAAAAACAATGCTTTCGTTTCCAGCCAAAAACCTAATTGTATTATTGAATACAATCGAATAAGAAAAGATTTTCTCTCTCTCTAATTTAGGCTGATAAATTTAGCATTTTATATGCGAATCGATGTTTGTGAACTGTCCGCATTCAATTCAATTCAACATTCGAGTCAAAGTCTTTATTACACAGTTTTGTATTATATATTTCGCTCGAGGAGAGAAACCTCATTATATCGCGTTTCTTAATGCATTAACATTGGTTTCCTACATCCTTGAGTTGACTGTTCCATTTGGTGTAACAATAAATTGAATTGAGTTTTCTATTTTAACAGCAAAAAACTGTATGAATTTATTAGAAGTAATGTTTTTCGCAAACGAAATAAATAACAAAATATTTGAATAATTTCAACAGTTGAGAAGATTTTCAAGGATCAGGATTTGTGTCTTATGTTATAAAGTTGTCTTAAGTATTGTGAATTTATTTTTGAACAAATTTAAACTAAAATTGCTTTTAATAACAAATTGATTTAAGTTTTCTAATTTAAATAAAAAAAAAAGCAACAATTTTCAATATATTGAAAATTAGTTGAAAAGTTGTAGAATTTAAAAAAATATGTCTTGTTTCAAAGAATTTTTAGTCTTAATTGCACGAAACTTGTAATAGTGTCCTTAATAATGATCCATAACAACTAAAATGTGTCCTTGGTAACAAGGGTTGCGATTATAACAATTAAGAAGCGTCCTTTGTAATTATACATAACAACCAAAAAGTGTCCTTAGCAACAAGGGTTGTGACTATAACAATTTTTTTAGCTTAGAAGCGTCCTTATTTTTATCCATAACAACCAAAAAGCATCATTAGTAATTATCCTTAACAACCATTAAAGACATCGTTTCAATATATTCTAAATAAGTTAAAAAGTTGTAGAATTCAAAGAAATATGTCTTGTTTTAATTTAAATTGTGATGAATGCAAGGAAATAATTTTTAGTCTTTATTGTACGAAACTTGCAATAGTATCTTTTAATAACAACTAAAATGTGTCCTTAGTAACAAGGGTTGCGACTATAACAATTAAGAAGCGTCCTTTGTAATTATACATAACAACCAAAAAGTGTCCTTAGCAACAAGGGTTGTGACTGTAACAATTCCTTAGCTTAGAAGCGTCTTTATTTTTATCCATAGCAACCAAAAAGCATCCTTAGTAATTATCCTTAACAACCATTAAATACGTCCTTTCAATCTATTGTAAATAACTTAAAAAGTTGTAGAATTGAAAGAAATTTGTCTTGTTTTCATTCAAATTGTGATGAATGCAAGCAAAGAATTGTTAGTCTTTATTGCACGAAACTTCTAATATTATCCTTAATAACAACTAAAACGTGTCCTTAGTAACAAGGATTGCGACTATAACAATTAAAAAGCGTCCTTTGTAATTATACATAACAACCAAAAAGTGCCCTTAGCAACAAGGGTTGTGACTATAACAATTTCTTAACTTAGAAGCGTCCTTATTTTTATCCATGACAACCAAAACGCGTCCTTAGTTATTGTTTAAAACAACCGAAAAGCATTATTAGTAATTATCCTTAACAACCATTAAAGACTATTGTAAATAAGTTAAAAAAGTTGTAGAATTGAAAGAAATATTTCTTATTTTAATTCAAATTGCTTTTTCAAAATAACTTTTTCGCTTATTATCGAATAAACTAAAACGAAATCAATAAATTTTACTTGATTTAATTAAAATTAAATAATTTGTTATTTCAATTAGATAGAAACGATTTCTTGTCTTGTTCCATAGCAAATAAATGAAGTCAAGATTTGCAGAAATGCATTAGCGCTTTTGGTGTTCGTTTAGAAATTGCGTTCCCAATGTAACGGTCCGTTAAGCCGATCTGCAATTAACGAGTCGTTATAGAGTAAATGATCTATTTTGGATAAGTCCGCTGTTGGATTCTGCACTAATTTTCCAGTCGATCGGCAAAAGAAATATGCAAATGCGAAGGTCGAATTCGTGTAGAGAAAGACTTTTAATATTAACGTGTCCGTTACATCACACGCACACTTGACTAGCGATAGTCAGGAGCGCTTACCAACAAGAGAGCTCTCTTCACGCTCTGTTAACCACCGCCGCTGCCCGTTTCCAAGAGACTTCTTGGATGAACGAAAAGAGAAAAAGGAAACAATATTTGCGCACATATCGCAATTTTATTAGTTCCTTTTTCGCGTATGCTCGTACACATACATATCCGCGCTCCACTTGGCGATGGAAACGGTTTGTAACAAGAGAAAGGACAATTTGTACTTCATATCTTCATCTTTTCACCTAAATACATTCGAGTGTTGGGTAATCACTCCTCGTCTCTCGCTCAATTTCTTTCACTCACGATTAATAGATTCGTTGGGGTTACCAAAAGACAATTCGATGATGAAACATCCATCCAAACCGGCTGCGGATTGAATGCGAATATAACAAACAGTTATATAATTGAATTTGTAAACAAAAAGATGCAAGCAATTTGGTGCAATTAAGCGGCGCGCGTGCACTGACTGCTGCATATGAAGTGCGTTTATTCCAATTTAATATCAGGTCCGTCCGGGCTATCTTTAATTAGTGGTTAAAACCAATTCCCGTTCGGTAATGAGTTAAACTACTATTTGCTGACACACAACAACTTGATCCGAATGTTTGCGAATTGCGACGAGGAGGAGGAAGAGGAGGAAAACTCTTCGGTTACACGTGTAACGTGGTAAGGGCGACGAAATATCGGGTATCTCATCTACCCTTTCCCCTCCCTCTCTCGCCCTCTTCGTCTCGTTCATTCGCGATTTCCACGAACGAATTGGGAAACCCATAATAATGCGTGTGCGATTATCCGATGCGAAAATCTTCATCAACATTATTCATTGTTTTTTTCTTTTCTTTATAAATCACGAACTTGTGAAAATGAACAATATGCATCTGTTGCATCGCAGGAATTAAAAAAAAAAACGTGCGACTGTTCAAATGTAGAGAGAGAGAATAAACTAATAATATAAAGAAATCGCACGAAACTTATAATGAAGAAGTAAAAAAAAAACGCAATAAATTTTGTGTGCAATTATCTCAGTTTTGATTGTTACTTCATAATGAATTCGTTAATTATTCATTAATTAGTTAATGATTCGTTAATATTTCAAAGATTGAATTAATTTATAAATATTTGTTTTGTCGTGGAATACTTATAGTAATATATCGATACTTGCTAGATTCCCCAAACATTCAGCTTTCATATGCATATTTTGGATTAATTCTATCTATTATAGTTTTCGAGTAAATCAATGAAATGTGAAAACACTGCTTTTTCCAATTCTAATTTCTCGAGCGTAAATTTTTCATTTTTTCATAATTTAACGCAAATTACACCCAAATGAAGAAAACACTGCTTTTTGACACGTTAATTTTTCAACTTTGAACGGAAATCACTGCTTTTTTGAACGTTCTAATTTCAATTTTTCAACTTTGAACGCGTATTACAGCAATATGGATGAGAGCACAGGAATGTATCTAGACTTTAGCAGATATTAGGAAAATTGCTCACTGCTACTAATATTCTCGCCTCCCCTTAGACAGTTTGGAAAACGCTGGTTTAGTGTATTCACGTTTTCTGTTGCTCTTTGTTTCAGGTCGTTCTTATCAGGGCATCAACGAGGAGATCATATGGGTTAGCATCGGGATGGGGGTGACCATAGCCGTCCTGATAACGATAGCCCTTTGTTACATAATGCGCGAGAAGTGCATCCAGCGCAGGGAGTACTACATCACGGCATGAGTCGCGCCCCTTTGACGAGTTGCGCGACTCTAATCTATCCCAAAAATACTCTCGTCAATATGTGTCAAACTATATTAAGCGTCTACTTCACCCTCTCACATGCATCGCCCCCTTTTTTTTTCCTACCTTCTTTTCCAACGTGCACTCATTTAAAATGTTGGTGCCTAAACTTTACAACATTTTAACAAACAACTTCTTATAAATACTCATTTAGAAAACTTACCTCCATAAAAGTCTGCTCATTTCAACTCATAATCATAAAACAAAGATGATTATACAACCACATTTATCAAAAAAAAAACTATTAAAACCATTCAAAGATATTTTAACTGCTTAATAAGCAAAATTTTAAGAATTCAAAAGTCTTAAGATATTTTTATAACTTTAGTATTGCAAAAGAAATAGTATAAATTTTAAAAACTCTACATTTTCCTGTAATTCATCAAATTCATATAAGTTTTTTTTTGGAAATTATCATATTCGATGAAAACCAATTAATTTTAATAACGATGAAATTACAAATTAATTAATTTCCCTGAACGTATATTAAATATTTACCGATACAAACGAATCGATATCTACAACAAACATAACAAATAGCCAGAATTTAAAAAAAAACAACAACAATTACAATCGTCCTGAGATAACGTTTACATAATAAGCGCGTAGTTGCTGATTTTTCTTTTATTTGTCTACCAGAAAATGCACATACAAACGAGAAAAGGGCGCGTTTCGTTAGTATTGATCTTGCAAATTATATGAGCCTGAAAAATGTAATACACTTCATGTTACAATCTAAATTGCACACTCACAACATCGTGTTACGTTGTTAATTCATGAAGTACTAACTGTAAAAACAACGTGTTTCAATTTACCTCACGAAAATGAGCTCGAAACTGAACGCAATTCTGAAAGGTCTGAAAGTGTACAATAAGTTTCACCTTTTCAGTTTTGTTTGCTCGGACTACATAATATGGTGTTTCAGGAATGTCCACGACTCAGAGAAAGACTAATTAAAAGCGGTTACTAAACGTGTAAAAGTTTAGTTTCAACTGCAGTGAAATCTTCTCGTTGCCAAAAGTGAAACTGCGACTGTTCAAATTATTTTATTTTTTATTATTTTAAATACTACAAATTACGACTGACGAAGTTTATAAGAATCAAACCTATATTGCGACTAATTTAATAATACTACTTTTTATAGTTTTTTTTAATGGTAATAATACTTGTGCTAATTAACACTTTGGATAAGTCATTTTTTCATCGCTCATTACTGAAAGACGTGTTAATATTATGAATTCATCGATGAAGATAGAAACTATATATATATATATTATACAAAGCAGTTAAGTTACTTTCGGTCCGTCGCGGCCACGTTAGATATTTCTTAACTCCCAAAACTTGTGTTCCTTTAGAGTCTAAAGTTTAGACCGTAAGTAGAAAAGTTGAAAAATAATGAATAAATGTCCTTCTCATTGTGGACCAACTAAATGAATGTTTTCTAACGTAGTTTCTATGAGAGCACAAGCCAAAAAAAAGGGGACATTTCCCGTCAATTTTATCGTGAAATTAGCTAAAAAAGAAAACCAACAACTACAACTAGTCGATGTATTAGATTGTAAAGTAGTACGTACACAATTTAATTACTCTCATTTTCATGTCTACTTTAAGTAAATCTAGTGATTGTGTTTATAAAGTACGCACTAATTGTAATTAACTGTAAGAATGAAAATGAAAGATATAAATCGAAGCTTTAATTAATAAAATGAAAATGAATTTCTGTTAGATTTACGGTTTGTGTTTAAAACTCAAACATCCAATGTTTGCCGTAACTCATAAAATGTTTATTATCCGTTAAAGTTGCTTTTAACAACCCCAAAAAATAAAACGATTGCTGTGTATTAACGTTACGTTATCCTTCATTAGTTTTCGTGTTTGTTTACTACATGATTTGTTACGTTCTACTTATAATTGAATAAATATAAATTGAACTTTACGAAACGTCTATTTCTTTGTTTCCTACATGATCTGTGTTCATTTTAAACTGATTTCTGGTGTTTAAAGTTTGCCTAGGTGCATATTTCATCCGATTTCAACCACCTCTACATTGCACGGATTAATCAAAATCTGTGATTCAATTGAATTGCAAATTGCGAACTGACCAGGGTTCTGACCAATCCACTACACGAATATAATAATGCTATGCACAAAGCAAACGTTAATTCCTAATTTCCATTGAAATTGCGAAACGTTAATTAATAGTACTGCACGGGATTCAACAAAATGCATAATAGAATCCAATTCGTATTGATGTTATGAGAAGTTCAGCAACGTCGAACATTTTAAACAGTTTTAGTTAATAAATAGAATAATTGGATTAACGTGTCTGTCTTTATTCTTTATATCACAATAATAACATTTGGAAGTAACAGGATGGATGGAGGAATTTGCACTAATTGTATTAATTAATTAATTAAATTGGCAATCAGTCTAGTTTCACAGATTGCCTTCGCTTGTACTTTTCTACGCCCAATTTTAGCAGAACCTTGTTTTCGTACGCCCAGGACAACGACGTAATAACGAAGCAGACGCCGCCTATTCCCACATGCAAGAGCAACGACCTCTGGTACACGTAGCCCTGCAACGAAACAAATGAAAAACACACACACACCGGAAGCGACCATTATCGATCGACTTACCTCAGACAAAGAAGTGACAAGTCCCGATACAACTAGAGCCGCGATGAACACTTTACCGGGAACTATTCCCTGTAAAGGCAACAATTTCGTTGTCTTGTATTGATTACTAATAAAATGAACGCTGGAATAAAATTAAAATTTGATTGTAATAATTCCTTATTTATCCTTATCGAAATTTTGAAGATCTTTGTTACCAAGCAACCAATTTGAAGTTATAGAAGTTGTTACTTAGCAACCAATTATATTAAACATTTGAAGTTCGATTTCCGACTATTCGATTAATTACTAAATCGTGTATTCTACCTATGTATAATCCTCGCAGTCATGTTGAAGCAATTAGCAAGTATAAATCCCACCGGGCCAAACATGTTGGTCAACCCGTAAGATATCAACAGGAAAGTAACGGAGAAAAGAACCATTATGTAATTGTACCTGTAATTTACTCAAATTACTATTTTAATTGATATAAAAATATTACCTTTACCTATCCAATTGTTTATTATCCATGGTTGCGAACACGTAACATTCCGTAACTCCGTTCACGGCTAACAAGAGTACAGCAAAGCAGTGAGATCTGAGCAGGACTGTTGGGAGCATATCTTCGGTCAAAATTCTTCCTCCGTACAAGTATAGAAGACTGTGGCTGTAGGTGTACCCAAACACGATGACGACTAGTCCGATGGAAGTGACCACCTTCAATAGTTGACTCAGAACTGTAGCCGCCTCGACTACGCATTTCTCAAAAACAACCAAACCGTTCACGAATTGCATTCAACATTGCCAAATCCTTACTTTATCCTGCTGCGACAGCGACTGATCCCGCCTCAACATCTGCGTGAAGTAGAAGTAAGCGCTTTCCTCGATAGGCCGAAAAATGAATCTGAAAACTAAATCCTTCCAAACAAGATCCCAAAAACTAATTTACAAAAAAAAAGAAAACAAACCTCGCAGCTAAACTTCCTAAATTATTAACAATATCGTACATGGATTGTTCGCTGAACGTTAATACCGGAGAGACGCTCATTACATAACGCTCCCCTTCAGTCAACACTTGCTTAACTATCGATTGCTTCGCGAAACTCACCGTTAACACACACAATTCCTTATTAACGTAAGCCTCCTAAAACAAATAATGCAATATATTAAACCTATTGATTGATTCGAAAAGTTTCGAACTTGAGCTTTGGGAATTTTCGGAAAGAAATCCCGAATTGACTCGAATTTAAAGTCGTTCATGTCTTTGAACAAATCGGATTTCGGGGATGTCTTCTTTTTCTCGATGTACCAATAGAAAAATCCGTAGTAAAGCGCAAACAATATCAAAGAAGATAATAGTTGAGCAATGGAAAACGCGTTGATCGCTTCGTTTTGATCTCTCAAGACCAACACCACAAACGTTACAGTTCTAACAGTTATGTAAATCGTTTCAAAAACAACCTGGAAATTAAATTCAAAAGCATAAATTTTAGATAATTCTAATTAGAAATAACACTCACTTTCAATTTGACAAAGCAAAAGCTCTGTGAAACTAGAATTGGGATGTGCGTAATTTGCCCAATTATGCAAGAAACTACAATAGCATAGCAGCCCCATCTGTACTGGATCAAGTAGTGCTCATCTGTTGTGCTTAGGACATCCGTCCAAATGTAATTCAAAACAATACCGAGAACAGCTGATATTGGTACACTGCAATTAAATTGATGAACGAAAAGGATTTAAACATGATTGCATTGCTTACGATAACCAGAACTGGTTTATGACTTGGGTCCAGTTATGGGATTTGGTATCAGTCAAGCAAGCTTTGAGCAAAGGTTCTCTAGATAGAAACACCAGAGTCGATTCAAGTAACAGTAAGCGGACGTTCATGATACCAAGCACCTCCTGTCCCACCACTCGGATGATGAAGGCATTTAGGATAAAAGTTATGCATCTGAAGATAATCTAAAATTTGTTATTATTTACTATGATTCATTTGGTTAATAGACCACACAACGCACTTGAAAAACTATGCTGAATTTCGCGTTGTCCAAACTGCTTTTCAATATGTTCCTGCCCATATTGCTTTGTTTATCTGATCCTGTTGTTTTGCTTAGGTTAACTTTGATTATTTTGATGCATTATGTAAATAAACTTTACTTCATGTTTCGTCGCATTCTTGCTTTAACTGTGGCAACACTGAAGATTTTCTGCATTGCAGGCATATTTGAAATTCTATTTATAAATATTATCATTTCAAATATAAAAGCAATAGACAATTGTAGTTTAACATCATTATTCACTTTATAAGTATAATAATACAACAATTATGTAAAACAAAAATGGGAATGTTTATTAAATATTTGTATGTATAAAAATATTAAGATTTATTGTCATTTTATTGTTTTCAACATTGTATATAAAAAAAGGCACATTATTAAGGCCCTAATGGACTCCTAACAGTTTGGCTTAACAAGATCACACTCCAATTGGTACATGAGCAAACTAATGATGCTACCTACAATATGCTTATGGTACATTTGCTTCATTTGGAAGCTGCAATCAAAGATGAATTAGTATTAGCTTTGTCTATAAATTATCTATAAAGGATTTTACCCAGCATTAAGAAAGATTTGCCTTGCTGTGTCCTGGCATTCAGAAACCACAAGAAATATTCTAGAGTAATGATTAGCTCTGCTCCATGTCTTTGCAGTCTCAACCAGAGCATGACCGACACCTTTATGTCTGTACCTGTAAGAGCACACCAATTAGTATATAAAACAGTTTAGTTATTGCACATCTACAAACCCCTTTTCAACAGCAAACCTGTATAACCAAGCAGTATCATCCAAATAGATAAAGTTAGTAACAGAAACTGTGCCAATTATCTGAAACATTATATAAATAAGATATGGAATTAAACAGCTACACAAAATCATACTTTTCTGAAGGCTTTCCCCAATTCCAGTCTCTTTGACTCATTTTCACTGACAACTGAAAAATAAATCTGCTTTGGGTCTGCATCCGTAATGCAGTTGTAGCAAGCCTCTGCAACCCAGCATTTCACTGGTCTCTTGTGCATAAGCTCACTGGATTTCATGAAATGTGATAGGTAAATGCACATGTAAACAGTGATCAAAACAATGGGAATAGCAGATAAACAATAAGTTATTGGAATGCCAATAAATATGAAGAACATTGCTGCACACATCACAATCAATTGGAAGGTAATCTACAAGTTAATTAAACGTTTATTTTACAGTGTTAACTTTAAACTTTTACAATTTACTTCTCTGGATAAGGCATTGATGAATGATTTATTAACATTTGATGTATAGGCGCTCTGAACTGCCTCACCGACACCAAGTTTATCAGACTGCTGGTATTCTCTTATTACTATATAATTAGGCATTTTTGCTGTAATTTAATTAATTGGAAATACAAGAGATTTTCACTTTTTGTAAACAAAGAAGTTCCACCATGTTAATAGGAAGAATCACCAATGCGCGTTTCTAAGTTTGGTAACACTGAAGACGAAATTTGAATGGCTTGCATACAATGGGGTTTCTTTGTCTACGTCCATCCAACGCACATTCTTAGCATCGTCGCCTGCTTTTAAAGAAAATTTTCCTACAGAATTTCCATCGTCATCGTGGAAATTGTAGGCAACCGTTTCCATCCATGCATTATCTGTGTTTCTAGGATCATCCACATAGCCTTCATATATTTTCACTCCATTTTCAAAGAAGATTTTTAACATTGCAGAATCTAAAATAAAAATTTAAAACGTTTATATCTTGCAAAAATTAGAGAACAAACCTATTTTGTTTTGCAATGAATTCATAGCTTCCTCCATGAATTCCCTCATCAAAGTTTGACTAACATTTTCACCTGGATCAATCATTCCCCCTGGAATTGCCCATTCATTGCAGTCGTGACGTTGAATAGCGCAGAATTGTAAAATAGGCCTAAAACAATTTGAATTTAATTTACAAAATCATTAAACAATTGTTGTTTATTTACAGTTTGCTTGATTCATGTAAAACTTGTTTGCCATCTTCAAGTTTCCATCTAGTAACAATTGGATCAGCAGCATGATTGGGGCCCCATTTGCCTAAAATTCCTCTTCCTTGCAATCCAGTTCTTCCCTCAGGATTCAAAGGATATTTATCCTTAATTTCATAAATCCCCAAATGACTTTTCCTATTTACATTTCCATCAAGTTCATTCCATTTGGGTTTAAAGTTTGGGTCATCTATAACAGAAATACAGTTATTACAACAATAATTAAGTTAATAATATACCAATTATACCAATATCCAGATCAGACCAAGGCTTGTTCTTCAACACAGAAGAATTATAAATTGGTGGTTTATAATCATCGAAATTTGAAGACCACTGAGTTTGTTCTTCAGGCACAATTAATCTTTGCACGTCGCTCAAAGGATATTTAACATTTCTGCATTTAACGTGAACCATCTTTCTGAGAACGAACATTTAAAATTAACATTAACAAAGAGATAAAAGCACAGCTGATTCTGGATACATTTCATTTTTACAGTTTACGAATTTAAATATTTAAATTGTAATAAACTAATTGTAATATATATTTTGTTTATGATTATTATAATACAACTATTATTTATTAATTTAAATAGATGGTAAAAGGAAATTTGATTGAATTTGAACGGTTTCAATTTGGTTTTTAGTGATTTTCGTTTCGATGCTGTGGTGGTAGTGTAATGGTTCACACTAATCAAGGAGATTAAAAATAAATCAATAGACTACAATAGAGTGGTGGTGGTATGATGGAACCTTATGACTGTACTTTATGCATGCATTGTTCCCAGCTGATCTCACTCAAGATGAATGCAGTTGAGGAAGGAAAACCGTGGAATATGCAGGAGATGAATGAGAGCATGATTTTCCAGCAGAATGATCTGTTTCCCTCAGCATTCCCAACGATGGAGGAGATTCGCAGACAGGGTAAACTGTGTGATGTAGTGCTAAAGGTTTGTTGTGTCTTATAATGAGCAGCCAATCATTTGTATTAACTAAATCAATGTTGTAGATCGATGATCAATCATTTAGTGCCCATAAAATTGTGTTAGCTTCCACCATTCCCTATTTTAATGCAATGTTTACAACAGATATGGTTGAGAGTCGACAGCAAGAGATTCAAATGCAAGGAATCGAATCATGGTACGCACATTTATAAATATATGATTGTCAATTGTTAATGATTTTATTTAATTTAGTGCGCTGGAAGCTTTGATTAACTTTGCGTATTCGGGACGAGTGATTCTAGATAAGAACAATGTGCAGAACATAATGATTGGAGCGTCTTTTCTGCAGCTGAACAAAGTGCGAGATGCGTGCGCTAGTTACCTATTGCAGAGACTACATCCACAGAATGCGCTTGGTATAAGACAATTTGCTGATACTCTTGGATGCACAATGTTGGTTGAGTCCACCGATAAATACATTGAGCAATGCTTCCCAGAGGTTTCTCTGTCTGAGGAATATTTGAATCTGGCGCTGTTTGAGGTCAAGAGTTTGCTGCAGAGGAATGACTTGAAGGTGGAATCTGAAGAGCAGGTTTTCGATGCTTGCATGAGATGGGTTAAGCTGGATGAGAAGAGATTTCCCTGTTTGCCTGAGCTCTTGTCTCAGGTGAGGCTTCCGCTGCTTTCACCCTTGTATCTGACTGATAGAGTAGCCACTGAGGAGCTGATCAGGACGTCACACCAATGCCGGTGATTTAAATTTAATTAATTAATTAATCACAAAATTGTAATTGAATTTGTATTTTAGAGATTTGCTGGATGAGGCTAGGGTTTACCATTTAATACCAGAGAGGAGACATTTGCTGCAAAGCTTTCGTACGAAGCAGAGGACTTGCGAAGTGCGCGGACAAATGTACGTAGTTGGCGGCTTAAATCAGCACGGTAATTACATCAAAATTTTGACTAGCGTTTAATGCATTAATTGATGTATTTGATGATAGGGGATTCATTGAGCACTGTTGAATATTACGATCCAAAGTCGGATTCTTGGATACTGGCGCCCTGCATGTCCATTCTGAGGTCGCGTTTAGGTGTGGCCGTGCATTGCGGGAAACTTTACGCCTTTGGTGGATACAACGGAAGGGACCGATTGGCAAGCGTCGAAGTCTACGATGCCATCAAGAAGGAATGGACTATGATTGATTCGATGCAATCGAAGAGAAGGTTGGATGAAGAAACGCTTAGCTTCACATGCACTTACCACAATGTTTTAGTGCGCTCGGTGCAACCTCTTTGGGTGATCTGATTTACGTATGCGGCGGATACGACGGCGTAACTTCTTTGAATTCCGTGGAAAGGTATGAGCCAAAGTCCAACAGTTGGACCTCCCTTGCTCCCATGAACAAATCCAGAAGTGCTGGATCTTTAGTCGCTTGCCAAGGTATAAGATTCATTTATATAGTGGAAATATTAAATTGTATTTCTTTACAGGATACATTTACGCTTTGGGAGGACACGACGGACTTTCAATATTCGATTCCGTGGAGAGGTATGATCCAAACTCCAACACCTGGACCGAATCGAAACCAATGCTGACCAAAAGATGTCGACTAGGAGTGGCTACGTTGGATGGCAAGTTGTACGCTTGCGGAGGTTACGATGGTAGCACGTTTTTGCAGACAGTGGAGATGTTTGATCCAATTACCAATAAGTAAGTTTGAAACCAAATCATTACGAAACACCAATAATCGATTTTGTTATCGTTTAGGTGGGCTTTTGTTGCTCCGATGCACGCGAAACGAAGCAGAGTCGCGTTGACGGCAAACATGGGTAAACTGTGGGCCGTCGGCGGATACGATGGTATTTCGAATCTCGTCTCCGTGGAGGTTTACAATCCGCGCACCGACTCTTGGACTTTCAGCAGGAACATGACCGTCCATGAGGGCGGCGTAGGGCTGGGCGTGATATCCGTCCCATGAATTATACGACAATTCATCGTCAGCGATTGGCCGCTCACTTAGTTTCATCTCGAAAAAAACGAATTTACTTTTATTCAGTTCGTCTTCGCCAATCGACGATGCAATTGTCACAAATCAAATCGTATGAAAAGTGTTTAATCTCTTCGTATTAGGATTATCCGTTTTTATTTTCCGTTTGATCTGAGCGTGTGTTTGTTAAGGCTGATTTATTCTAATTGAAGTGCTCAGTGATCGGAACGTTTTACCAATTTGTTTTTTCCCCCGTGCCATTTAAATCTCCAAATTGTAAACATAATCAAAATAATTATAATAATCAGCATTTCCATTCTCGATTTAATTAAATCACAATACAACTCGACGATGGAATTGCTCGAATTTAGTATGTAGGATTTTAATCTATGGACGAGAATTCTTCCATTGACTTACATTTTTTTCTTTCTTAGCATTAATACTAACATATTTATGATGGTAAAGTTAACTTTAATGTGATTCTTTATGTCGTATTTGTTATGGTGATGATAATGCCAATAACCGATGCTTAAGAAATATCCACTATTTTTTAAGCTGTTTATTTATGTATATTTATTGAAAATCAAAATGTATTCGACCGGAGTCTTCTCCACAAAACTTATATTTATTCTAATTGTAGACGCATGTCAGTTGAAATGCAGTTGAAAGTTCATTGTAATCACGTACGTGCTAATTATAGGAAACAATGTGTACAATGCTTGCGGCTAAACAAAGTGAATTTATTTAGGGAATTCTCTTTTAAACCGGAAAGTGGAGAAAGAAGATGAGAAAAAAAACTTTACAAAACTTAAGGAAATAATATATTTACAACATTTATTTTCTTATTTCATCTAATGTATGTAATGAGCTGCTGTTAAGTTTATTCTATTTTTGAACATTATTCTTAGGACTTATCGAGATATCAAGTATGTAATATAAAATGGAATTACATTTTATAATAATAAACGTTATACTCCATATGTTGCCCACAAATAACTTTTCAATTATTTCTTAAATCCTTTCTTTATCGCTTATATTTACTTGAATTTGTTAACAATTTAAATGATATAATTTCCTACTAGATCAATTTTTATGACACTCTTTTTGCTAACATAATAATAATCTAGAAGCATAGGTTTTATTGATCTTGACTTAATATTATTAAATACAGAAACGTTAAAATTAAAGCAATTGACACAAAAACTAATTCAAAATTTAAATTTTCAATATGGTAAGAAAAGAGAGCGACAGATAAATTGTCCATAACAACTACACAATACAATTAAATATTGCAATCTCTTAAAGATTTTATAAAGAATTGATAAATGAACATTTCAAGAATAGGAATTCTTAATTAAGGCTCTAATTAAAAAAGAAGGAAATGGAACAGTTTGGCTACTTTACTAACATAGAAGTATATAGGGTTGCACAATACAGTTTGAGACTTTGCTTACTATATGGGTTTGCAACTCAACTAATATATAATATTTCAGGTCATCTATTAGTCACATTGCCAAGCTTGTAGTTCAGCAATAGTTGCGCTGTTCCTTTTCCTACTTTTTAATTAAAGCTTTAATTAAGAAGTCCTATTCGTGAAATGTTCATTTATCATTTCTTTATATAACCCTTAAGAGATTGCGATGTTTTATTATATGCTGTGGTAGTTATGGACAATTTATTATTTTGCGAAAGCGCCATCTTTCACTCTCTTTTCTTAACTTTAAATTTTGAATTAGTTTTGAATTGTTTTTGCGTTAATTGCTTTAATTTTAACGTATATGCACTGTGTGTGTGTATTTAATAATATTAATATTAAGTCAATGCTACTAGATTATTATTAAGTTAGCAAAGAGTCTCATAAAATAATTATAATTATTAATTTATTATTAATTTTCATTGTTGATACAAAAGCTAAAATTGGTAAATCTATGGATTGGCAGACGATGACGTTATGTAATGAATGTTTGATGGTATTTACAGTAATCCTCCAACTCTGTGAAACAAACAAACAACAAAGGATGATGACCAGCAGAAGATCGCGATCCTCCGGAAACTTTTCCAGATGTTCGACACTTCCAAGTGCGGATTCATCGAAACCTTGAAGATCTCGACGATGCTGAACACGATGGGACACATCTTCGACGACAACGAGTTGAACGCGTTGATCAACCATCAAGATCCGGAGAATATCCGAAAGGTGAACTTTAACAGCTTCTGCAGCATCGCCTCGCACTTCCTCGAGGAGGAGGACGACGAATCCACCACGTGGAAACTCAAGGAAGCGTTCAGGTAGATCAAAACTTACATCACAACAATTAAGCTTCTTCACAACGTTCGTCTTCTCAGATTGTACGACAGGGAAGGTAACGGTTACATCACCACTGGCACCTTAAAAGAAATCTTGGGTGCTCTTGATGATAAACTCACTGGAAGCGATTTGGACAACATCATCACAGAATAATTAATTTTCATTGTTGATACGAAAGCTAAATCTATGGATTGGCAGACGATGACGTTATGTAATGAACGTTTGATGGTATTTACAGTAATCCAGTATATTTGTAAACAAATTGGTAATGTTATAAACACCAGAAATAGATTGAAAACTCGTGAGAGAGCGCGTTTAGTCTATAGTTTATTGCTGTATGTGCAAAAGAAAAGAAAAAAAGAAGATAATTGGTCTAATAATAATAATAATAATAATTCGTAACCGATTGCGAAGGTGAAAAAAGACGAGAAGGTGTAAAGTTTCGAAATTTTTATTTTTCCATCGGGCGCGCAGGTAAATTTATTTCGAATGCGTATATAAATACGTGTCGTATTTTAGGTGTACGGGCCATTAAGTGTTGAAGTGGCATGATTTCAGGGAACATAAATAATAAATTAGCAATTTGGCCATATCCACGGACCCAATAAATCAGGAAGAAATATGAAGAAAGATCGAGCGAAAATAAAACGAATTCGAAAACAAGTCAACAGAAATAAACAAATTGTGATGAGAGAAAGGAATCTTCATTAGGTCTTTTCGAGCGATTCTTAAGCACCTGTTGCGATCCGTTTAAAAGAATTTTTGGACCGTTTTGAATGAATGCGACAAATTTGGATTGCCACAATAGTCGTGGACAGTGAAAAAGAGCGAGAGAATGCGTGATTCATAGACAAATTTCACGAGGTTTCCGGCTTTTGCGGGATTTTATAAATATCATCGATTTATAAATCGCGTCCCGCAGAAATTCCCGAAAGGTATGCGCGCCATTCTAAATCCGTCTCTTCCCTCGTATCTTTTTTCTTCTCTTCTCTCACGTGCGAATGGCTTCATCTCAGAAAATATTGGTTGCAAGTTATTAGTCATTTACGCGATGTTTTTCCATCCAGAAAGCACACAGAAAAAAAAAATAGAGAAAAGACTATTTTTAACGCTTTTATTTTCCATTGCAAATATCGCGAAACGAACAAACTTTGTCACATAATCATCTATTTCTGTCAGCGCTAATAATCTGTGCGAAACATACTTTTTTTTTTGTGTCTACGACGTAACTAATTTTTTTTTTGTTCGTTGTTTATTTATTGCATCTTCGCCCAAAAATAACAATCGATGTATTTTTGTGGAAAGAAAAGATTGCTGGATTATCGCACCTTGCGGATAATATATAGATTATACACATTATATTGAATTATTCAAAATTATTTCTGTAGCAATTTACGTGTAAATATTTCGTTCAATGAATATTTTCCAAGCTTCAAAGGATTCTCAATCAATTTTCACTAACGCTTCGTTACTCGTTTGTTCTTCTCATTATTAAAAGAAACAAAAATCTTCAAAGCTATAACGATTTCATCAAAACAAAATTATACTTCCAAAGTCAATTTGTAAAAGATCTGTGTTGAAAAAATTTGAATACTTTTTTTTTCCAATTCAATATTTCAACAATCAATTTGATATATTTACTAAATAACATATAGACAATATATGTAGTGCTCATTTTGAATGCTTTCCAACAATAAAAAAACTGAAATAATTCTATTTTTATTTGTCTTTCTTTCATCTTCATTTATATAATTTCTATTATATTTAATAATTGAAATATTCCTTCGGAAATTTCGGATTTTATTCAAAGATACATCATAATTATATAGTAATAATTCATCTGCGACATAATTTTAAGTTACTGCGAGAAATCATCGTAAAGGTGACTCGATGCGATTTGGCGTTAACACTCAATTTCCTACGCCAGTTTTGTACATAGTTTAAGTTTGTTTCTAGGTTTAGCGATGCCAAAACGGAATTATTACCAGATGATAGCAGTGCTGAGCAATTTGAAAAATTTCCATCTGTTCTCATTGCTTTGATGTTAATAATTGAAAACATTAAACATTTACAGTAAGATTTACAACAAAAAAAAACCTCAAGAATCTTCTAGAAGAAAAAATAAACATTTTATTCAAGTTTCTCAGTATTATAAAAATATTTACGTTTTAGGTTAATTTGTATATTGAATTAAACTAATATGTAATAAATTGACAGTTTTCTGACGTTTTCAGAAAAACAATTTTTTTGACAATAATCATTATATAATTGACATTTGACGTTTGTTGCATGACAATGTAGGTTAATCAAATGTTTTAATTACATTTTAAGTTTGTTACTTTTTAATTAAGCAAAATTAAGAAACTGGTCGTCATGAGTAGATGAGTTTCAATTATGATTTTGTAAGAGTCATTATGCAATTTTGTATTTTGACGTTTGCAGGAAAAAGATGTGTTGATTAATTATGAATAATGATATGGTAATTGGTGAAAATGCAAAACTGTGCCATTTTTTTTTTGTTGTTGTTTTGTGATGCAAGTGGACATCGCAGAAAACTAATTAGAGACGTAATGATGCAGCGAGCCGAAGGTTTTGTAGTCCGTTCTGAAATATTTCCCGAGACTATAATTTTTCGGGTGAGAAACGGCGTCGGTGGGGAGGACGCCATATATAATTGGCACCATCGGGCACCACAAAAGCCCGACGCCGACGCCGCTCCAAACGGATCCGCGAATCTGAGCCTATTTTCCAAAATAACATATAGAATAGCGCAGAAATGGTAAGGAACGGACCAAACCGGACGATCTCTCCTTACTGATTCTCTCTCACTCTCTATAACTCTCTGAAACAAACAAACAACAAAGGATGATGACCAGCAGAAGACGGCGATCCTCCGGAAACTCTTCCAGATGTTCGACACCTCCAAGTGCGGATTCATCGAAACCTTGAAGATCTCGACGATGCTGAACACTATGGGACACATCTTCGACGACAACGAGTTGAACGCGTTGATCAACCATCACGATCCGGAGAATACCGGAAAGGTGAACTTTGACAGCTTCTGCAGCATCGCCTCGCACTTCCTCGAGGAGGAGGACGACGAATCCACCACGCAGGAACTCAAGGAGGCGTTCAGGTAGATCAAAACTTACATCACAACAATTAAGCTTCTTCACAACGTTCGTCTTCTCAGATTGTACGACAGGGAAGGCAACGGTTACATCACCACTGGCACCTTAAAAGAAATCTTAGGTGCTCTTGATGATAAACTCACTGGAAGCGATTTGGACAACATCATCACAGAAATCGATACTGATGGATCTGGAACCGTTGATTTCGATGGTAAAACAACAAGAAACGTCTTTTAACAACAAAAACTTACGTAATTATTTGTTTACAGAATTCATGGAAATGATGACCGGAGATTAATTCACTCTTATTCTTACTCTAGCCTAATTTAAAATAAAGTTACATTTTTAGTTACAACAATTTATTCATCTCTCCCACATTTTCATTCATAATTACAAAATAAATATTTACAAATTACCTCATTTTTATTTATAAACTTGATACTGATTTTTTTTTATGTATAATTTTATTCACAATCTGTTCATCAAGGTGAACATTGAGTAAATTTGCCGGTGGATATTTACCATTATGATAATTTGAACATTAATAATTACTTAAATCTATATACTAAATTTAGTGGTTTGCAACGCTTCAGCCTGTTTGTGGTTTCACTGTTGTCGAGTAGGCCAATATCCAGTACATTAGTATGTGACTCCAGTCTATCTTGGTATCTACTACTAAATGTTGGTATTGTATCCTTGACCATATCTATATGAAGATCTTCGTTTATTTGTTTATTCCTGATGAACCATAGAGCCTTAATATAATATTTCTTAGGCATTTTGATTGGAACATTTGTATAATTTGGTTTCAGTATTACTTTGTATATAAGTAATTTATTTTCCACTCATAATTCCGACCTTTTCCCTTGAAACCAGTAGAGTTTTCTAAACATTATATCTAATTGCTCTCTCTTAGCCTGAATATGATCTTTCCAGATGAGTCTTCTGTCTAGATGCATGCCTAGATATTTGACTTTTGTTACTTTGGGCAGATCTTGTCCATTGAGTCTTGCAGTTGGGCAGGTGTCTTTCTTTAGCGTGAATGTGATATGCACGGATTTCATTTCGTTAACTGCTATTCTCCACTTTTTTAAGCCATTCTTGTAGCTTATCTAAATTTTGCTGTAGATATTCGGATGCTACTGCTGGATTCTCATCTGATGCCAAGATTGCTGTGTCATCAGCGAATGTTGCAATCGTAGTATTGTTAGTTTTAGGAATATCTACCGTGTATAGAAGGTAAAGCAGTGGTCTTAAAACACTTCTCTGCGGCACCCCTGATTCTATTGGATAGAAATCGGTGTATTCGTCTTCTATTTTTACCTGAAACATTCTATTATCGAGGTATGATTTTATTATTTTAACATAATTATAAGACAAGTACTTCTTTATTTTGTATAGTAGCCGAGATGCCAAACTTTCTCCATTTGTGTATTTATGAGTTGCAATTGTTAAATTATATTGGAATTAACCTGAAGTTGGTACATAAGCCACAAGTACTTGTACAAGTTGTCAGTTACACATGCTCGACATAACGTTTACCTCCAAGATATTCCAAAAGTTCGTTTAAATTTGTTTACGCTTTTGTTGGTATTAACTTGAAGTTGATACATATGCTACAAGTACTTGCACAAGTTGCCAATTACACATACTTGATATTACGTTCACCTCCAAGATTTTCTCAAAGTTTGTTTGATCTTATATTTTTCAATGTCTTTATTTGGCTGATTGTGAATTGTTAAAACGCATTTGGCAAGTTGTTACATTTGCTACAAGTACTTCCATAAGTTCCCAATCACACGTACTTGGATATAAATCGTTGTATTCATCTTCTATTTTTACCTGAAACATTCTATTATCGAGGTATGATTTTATTATTTTAAAATAATTATATGGCAAGTACTTCTTTATTTTGTATAGTAGCCGAGATGCCAAACTTTCTCCATTTGTGTAATTATTATGAGTTGAAATTGTTAAATTATATTGGAATTAACCTGAAGTTGGTACATAAGCCACAAGTACTTGTACAAGTTGTCAATTACACATACTCGACATAACGTTTACCTCCAAGATAATCCATCAGTTCGTTTAAATTTGTTTACTCCTTTATTGGTATTAACTTGAAGTTGGTACATATGCTACAAGTACTTGCACAAGTTGCCAATTACACATAGTTGATATTACGTTTACCTCCAAAATTTTCTCAAAGTTTGTTTGATTTTATATTTTTCAATGTCTTTATTTGGCTGATTGTGAATTGTTAAAACGCATTTGGCAAGTTGTTACATTTTCTACAAGTACTTCCATAAGTTCCCAATTACACATAGTTGATATTGCGTTTACCTCCGAAATTTTCTCAAAGTTTGTTTGATGTTACATTATTCACTGTCTTTATTTGGCTGATTGAGAATTGCTAAATCGCATTTGTAATGTTGGTACATTTGCTACAAGTAATTGCACAAGTTGCCAATTACACATACTTGATATTACGTTTACCTCCAAAATTTTCTCAAAGTTTGTTTGATCTTATATTTTTCAATGTCTTTATTTGGCTGATTGTGAATTGCTAGAACGCATTTGGCAAGTTGGTACATTTGCTACAAGTACTTGCAAAAGTTGCCAATTACACATACTTGATATTACGTTTACCTCCAAGATTTTCTCAAAGTTTGTTTGATGTTACATTGTTCACTGTCTTTATTTGGCTGATTGTGAATTGCTAAATCGCATTTGTAAAGTTGGTACATTTGCTACAAGTACTTGCACAAGTTGCCAATTACACATAGTTGATATTACGTTTACCTCCAAAATTTTCTCAAAGTTTGTTTGATGTCATATTTTTCAATGTCTTTATTTGGCTGATTGTGAATTGTTAAAACGCATTTGGCAAGTTGTTACATTTGCTACAAGTACTTCCATAAGTTCCCAATTACACGTACTTGATATAAATCGTTGTATTCATCTTCTATTTTTACCTGAAACATTCTATTATCGAGGTATGATTTTATTATTTTAAAATAATCATATGGCAAGTACTTCTTTATTTTGTATAGTAGTCCGAAATGCCAAACTTTCTCCATTTGTGTAATTATTATGAGTTGAAATTGTTAAATTACATTGGAATTAACCTGAAGTTGGTACATAAGCCACAAGTACTTGTACAAGTTGTCAATTACACATACTCGACATAACGTTTATCTCCAAGATATTCCAAAAGTTCGTTTAAATTTGTTTACGCTTTTATTGGTATTAACTTGAAGTTGGTACATATGCTACAAGTACTTGCACAAGTTGCCAATTACACATACTTGATATTACGTTTACCTCCAAGATTTTCTCAAAGTTTGTTTGATCTTATATTTTTCAATGTCTTTATTTGGCTGATTGTGAATTGTTAGAACGCATTTGGCAAGTTGGTACATTTGCTACAAGTAATTGCACAAGTTGCCAATTACACATAGTTGATATTACGTTTACCTCCAAAATTTTCTCAAAGTTTGTTTGATCTTATATTTTTCAATGTCTTTATTTGGCTGATTGTGAATTGTTAAAACGCATTTGGCAAGTTGTTACATTTGCTACAAGTACTTCCATAAGTTCCCAATTACACCTACTTGGATATAAATCGTTGTATTCATCTTCTATTTTTACCTGAAACATTCTATTATCGAAGTATGATTTTATTATTTTAAAATAATTATAAGACAAGTACTTCTTTATTTTGTATAGTAGTCCGAAATGCCAAACTTTCTCCATTTGTGTAATTATTATGAGTTGAAATTGTTAAATTATATTGGAATTAACCTGAAGTTGGTACATAAGCCACAAGTACTTGTACAAGTTGTCAGTTACACATACTCGACATAACGTTTACCTCCAAGATATTCCAAAAGTTCGTTTAAATTTGTTTACGCTTTTATTGGTAATAACTTGAAGTTGGTACATATGCTACAAGTACTTGCACAAGTTGCCAATTACACATACTTGATAATACGTTCACCTCCAAAATTTTCTCAAAGTTTGTTTGATCTTATATTTTTCAATGTCTTTATTTGGCTGATTGTGAATTGTTAAAACGCATTTGGCAAGTTGTTACATTTGCTACAAGTACTTCCATAAGTTCCCAATTACACCTACTTGGATATAAATCGTTGTTTTCATCTTCTATTTTTACCTGAAACATTCTATTATCGAGGTATGATTTTATTATTTTAACATAATTATATGGCAAGTTTTTCTTTATTTTGTACTTTGTCAAAACCTAGAGATATGTCTGAAAACGTAGTCGTGTATCTTTTACTTTCCATGTCTTGATAGATGCTATTTACTATTCTGTTTACTTACTCTATTTGTGCCTCTATTTTGCAACGAAAGCCAAACTGATGATTATTTATAAGAAAATAAACGAACTTAAATATTCACAAAAATGTATAGCTAGAAAAATATATTAAATTGAATGATTTATCACTTTTATTCTAAATAAAACAAAGTTAATATTACTACAGAAGAAACAATAATATAAAATTTAAAATAAAACAATATTTTTTTCTATCAATAAATAAATTTTTTATTATGTTATTATTCGTATATTGATTATATAATCAAATGAATAATTGGTAAACATATTTTATGTATGCTTCTTTATTTTGTATCATTTTGTTGGGAATAGTTACAAATTATCACGAAATGAAACTGGATTAGCTTTTTCATAACTTATTACGCCATAATTATTTAACACTTGAACTTTCCCATTAAACACAAGCAAATGTTCATAAAAAAATTACAAAAGAAAAGAAAACTGTGAATCATGTTTCCTTTAAATATTTCATGGTCAGAAAGTTTCACGACGCGTTTCGATTCATTTTCCTCAATTTCTGTTCTCATTTCATTAAGTTTTCTTGGAGGGTCGCCTGTATTTGCTCGCTCGTGTCTTCTGGTCAACTGAATTATGCAAAAATTAATAAAGAAAAAAAACTTTCTGTAAAAAGAAAACACACGTTTGAAAAGTTGTTCTACCAATTACGCGGATAGACAAATTGCCGGCCATAAATTAAACGCGCGCTCCGACCTATTTTGAAAGGATAGAAAGATTATAAATATTCCAGAAGCCATAATTAATCCAATAGACAGACACACGGCGCTATTTTCGGGCCTTCTCGAAAAACTTCGAGAGAAAAATAAAATTGTTTTATTTATTTCATTTTTTTTTGTAGAAAATTTGTTTTGAAGAAATATTTGAAATGCAATTGCAAATGGCATTTCAATACTCAATGACCGTAAATGACTGTTTTGTTTTGGTCCGAGGACGAACGAGAGAGATCGGGGTCAATCAGCATTCAAAGGACGCGAAAAAATAACTTCGTTTTTTTTTTGCTGATACAATATTTTATATATACATATTATGTTTATTTACTTTATGCTAATGGAAATACGTTTAATAAACGAATGAGCAAACAGTAAATTACCCATAAGTGTGGTAATTAATTATGTTTAAGATATTCTCAAAGTTTGTTTAAAAATACGCTTTTCATTGTCTCCATGTGTGTAATTATTACGACTTGAATTGTTAAATTGAATTGGCATTAACCTGAAGTTCGTACATATGCTACAAGTAGATATGCTACAAGTACTTGTACAAGTTACCAATTACACATACTTGACATAACGTTTACCTCAAAGATTTTCTCAAAGTTTCTTTTATTTTTCTCTAAAATTACGCTTTTCATTATCTCCATGTGTGTAATTATTATGACTTTAATTGTTAAATTGAATTGGCATTAACATGTAGTTCGTAGATATGCTACAAGTACTTGTACAAATTGCCAATTACACATAGTTGACATAACGTTCCTCAAAGATTTTCTCAAAGTTTGTTTAAAATTACGCTTTTCATTGTCTCCAGGTGTGTAATTATTACGACTTTAATTGTTATATTGAATTGACATTAACCTGAAGTTCGTACATATGCTACAAGTACTTGTACAAGTTGTCAGTAACACACACTTGACATAACGTTTACCTCCAAGACATTCCGAAAGTTCGTTTAAATTTGTTTACGCTTTTCACTGTCTCCATTAGTGCAATTATTATGAGTTGAAATAGTTAACTTGAAGTTGGTACATATACTACAAATACTTACACAAGTTGCCAATTACACATACTTGATATTACGTTTACCTCAAAGATTTCCTCAAAGTTGGTTTGATCTTACATTTTACATTGTATTTATTTGGCTGATTGTGAATTGTTAAATCACAGTTGTAACGTTGTAACGTTGCTAAAAGTACTTGCGCAAGTTCCCAATTACACATACTTGATATTACGTTTACTACCAAGATTTTCCAAAAGTTTGATTGATGTAAATTTTTCACTCTCTTTATTTGGCTGATTGTGAATTAATAAATCGCATTTGGAAAGTTGTTACATTTTCTACAAGTACTTGAACAAGTTGCCAATTACACATACTTGATAAAAAGTTTACCACCAAGATTTTTCAAAGTTTGTTTGATTTTATATTTTTGTCTGATTGTGAATTGATAAATCGCATTTGGAAAGTTGTTACATTTGATACAAGTACTTGCACAAGTTCCCAATTGCACATACTTATATCACGTTTACCACAAAGATTTTGATTATTTATTATGAGTCGATATTGTTAGATTCTATTGCTATTAACTTGAAGTTGGTACATATACTACAAGTACTTGCACAAGTTGCCAATTACACATACTTGACATGAAGTTTACCTCAAAGATTTTCTCAAAGTTTGTTTTATATTACACTTTTCAATGTCTCTATTTGATTAGTTTATTGTGAGTTAAAATTGATAAATTGTATTGGTAGTAACCTGAAGTTGGTAAAAATGTTACAAATAATTCTGCAACTTGCCAATTACACAATACTTGACAGAACGATTAAAAATGTGTCTGACTTTACACTTTTGATACATTTGCGACAAGTACTTGAACAAGTTGCCAATTACTCAAAATTGACATTACACAATTATAAACTTACCAATTTTTCCACTTTAAATATTTTAACATATATTTTCAATTAACCAGATGTACACTTAATAAATAAAACCATTTTTATAAAAACCATCAATCACTAATTACACATTTATTATATGAATTTACAATTATTTTTCTTTGTAACCAACACAAATGGAATAGGTTAATTGCTTCATGCATTCGCATAGAAATTAATAAGGTTGATGATGATGTACGTTGTATACTTTTCTTTTTACTTGAATTGAAGGGCTTGGCTTCTCGCAGTGGACAATAAATGCAATGTCTGTAATTATGCAACTGGTGGGAAATGCAGCAGCGGACAATTTCCATTAATTTATTGAATAATCGGTGTCACTAATGAAATGCTCTTTGAGTGTTTGTATTTCATAAGAATCTAATTGCGGATTATTTAAACGGAACTTTTTCATTAATTGTTCTGTTTATGTTTTACGTTGCAGACATCATTTAAATTTGATGCGATGATTCCATTATTGTTCGAGAAAAATAAAATCGAAATTACTGTTTAAATGGAGTATAAATGTTATGTTTTGTTCGAGACGGAAGAATTTATTTACGCAAATTAGAAATAAATTTATAGTCGTTTATGTGTTATTAAACAATCAAATTACTAATTGATTCTTTATAATTATTTCTAAGAAAAGTGGAGCTGTTTTAGTAAATTTATAAAGTTTTCGATTTGTTTCAATAAAAATGACGAAAATCACAAACAAACATTATTATTATGTAATGAATTGTCTTGATTTTTTTTTCAATACACGAGTAAACTGAATACAAAGGAAATTGCATTTCATTTTCTTTAATTAAAATTCTAAGCGTTTGTATGCAAAATTCCTTTATACGTAAATCAGTTTCAATGCAGAATTATTTTCAGTTATGCAACATCATTTTTTTTTAAATATCACTTAAAAGACTATAGATTAAACTTTACTTTAAAATCTATTGATCTCAAAGGGTTTTTACTTCAATTGGAATAAGAATGAGAACAGAAAAGGACTTTTTCAACAAATACGAAAGTAAATATTGTCTTGTTTACTTATTTTTTTTTTATTCAGAATTCAGGAAATTGGATGTAATATTAAAGCGTCTTTTGGTGCAGAAGTAAATATTCGATCGAGTGCACGGAAACTTCAAGAGGTTTTCTTTTTATTTTCCGGATAAGAAAAACCTGAACTTCCTGTAAAATCAAATATTTTTTTCTTATTTTCTCTAGAAGAAATATTGATTTAATAATGTAAACGTTTAGTAAATATATTTACTAGTAAATATGTTCATTTATATAATAAAGGGTGTCCCAAAATTAACGCAAGATTTGAATTTGCCGCCATGTGTGCAGTAAAGTGTTGGAAACCCCAAAAAAAAAACAATTTGACACATTACTGCAAAGGGCGGCAAATTCAAATTGTTGCGTTAATTTTCGGACACCCCTTATAATAGTTAAAATATAATCAATAGTTATAGAAGTTATCAAACATAAAAATTGATTTATATATATTTGAAGTAATTACGTAAACGTTTGATAAATGTATTAATTTATATAAGATTTTTAATGAAATGGTTTTAATTTCTTATTAAATTATAGTGGTAAAGCTGAAGGTATCAAAAAAATGTTTAGATCGTAGTTTTAGCTACTTGTTATTGCATGATTCATTCAAGCAAGAATTTAATCTAATCAGTATATTTGTATTTCTTTTTTCCCAATATAAATATAGATGTTTTTTTTTTCTTAAAATTAGTAAAAATATCATTTTATTATCTATAAGCTGATGATTCCTTCTTCTTGAAGAAAAGTGAAGAAAAATCAACAAAAAATCAATTTGTAAAATTCATAAATTAAAAAAATTATCATTATGAAAGAAAGAGAAAATTCTTAAAAAAATCTCTCTTATATCCAGACAAATTTGAAAATAGATAAAACTATTATTTTTTTTTTAAATTAATAGTTTCTAATATGAAAGATTGTTGTTCAGTTCATAATTAACAATTAATCGTTTTGTTGTGAGATTCTTGATATTATTGATTGTAAAGGTTAAAAAGTTATGTTTAATTATGTTTAATAATATGAAAATATTAGTTTTTCATAATATTTTCATATTATGTAAAGATGATATGGAAATTGTAGACATGTTATGCAGCTCTTAGACTGTTGTGAGATTTTTCATTTAATTGGATCGTCAAATTAACTTTTACATTTAAATGTTGTTTATATTGACATATAATAATAATAATAACAAATGATAATGACATATGATATTTATTTTGACATATGAAAATACTATGAAAATAATTGAAGTTTAATTGCACGACTTCATTGAAAATGACATATGACATTGACATATAACAATTCTATGAAAACAATTGAAGTTTAATTGTAGCTATATTCTGAAGGTCCTTGAGACATTTGAACGACTTCATTGAAAATGACATAAAGTCTTGACATATGACATTGACATATGACAATATTATGAAAACAATTGAAGTTTTATTGTATCAATATTCTAAATTTCCTTGAGAGATTTGAACCATTTCATTGAAAATGACATATGATCTTGACATATAAAAATTCTATGAAAATAATTGAAGTTTAATTGTAACAATATTCTGAAGCTCCTTGAGGCATTAGAACGACTTCATTGAAAATGACATATGATTTTGACATATGACATTGACATATGACAATTCTATGAAAACAATTGAAGTTTTATTGTAGCAATATTCTGAAACTCCATGAGACATTTGAACGTCTTCATTGAAAATGACATATGATATATGATGTTGACATATGACATATGAAAATTCTATGAAAACAATTGAAGTTTAATTGTAGCGATATTTTGAAGCTCCTTGAGACATTTGAACGACTTCATTGAAAATGACATAAAATCTTGACATATGACATTGACATATAACAATTGTATGAAAACAATTGAAGTTTAATTGTAGTAATATTCTGAAGCTCCTTGAGACATTTGAACAACTTCATTGAAAAGGACATATGATCTTGACAATGATCTTGACATATGACATTGACATATAACAATTCTATGAAAATAATTCAAGTTTAATTGTAGCAATATTCCGAAGCCCCTTGAGACATTTGAACGACTTCATTGAAAATGACATAAGATCTTGACATATGAAATTGACATATAACAATTCTATGAAAATAATTGAAGTTTAATTGTAGCTATATTCTGTAGCTCCTTGAGACATTTGAACGACTTCATTGAAAATGACATATGATCTTGACATATGAAAATTCTATGAAAATCATTGAAATTTAATGGTAGCGATATTCTGAAGCTCTTTGAAACATTTGCTCGTATTTCTATGAGATTTTGATTTAATTAATTGTAAATTAACTTTTTACATTTAAATGTTGTTCAATGACATATGATAATTAGTATAAAAATGACATGTGACATATGACATTGACATATGAATATTGAATATTTGATCGTTTTCTTATGAGATTTTGATTTAATTAATTGTAAATTAACTTTTAGTTCAAAATGTTGTTTAATAAAATATGATAATGGCTATGAAAATGACAAGTGACATATGAAAATCATTGAAGTTTAATTGGAGCGTTATTTTGAAGCTCTTAACTAGGTGCTAGGATCATTTCGGACAGCCATCACTCATACCGTTAATTAATTGGCTCGGTCCAAATGGCACACGTATAATATTTCTAGCCGCTTTCCGAGCTGCACGCTTTTTAAAATTGTTCTAAAAATGTCCGAAAGAAAAGCGAGCAGCAAATTTCAAAATAACGACAACAACCAACAAAAAAAAAAAAAAAGAAAAAACACAACACACAAACGGAGTCCCAAAAAGGTGGGGTGCAGTGCGAATATATAATTAGATCCTTCATTAGACCTGTCATTCATTCGGCGAACGGGCGTCCCATCATCAAAATGGTAAAAAGCGTCGCGACGCCTCATCCTCAATCTGTGCGCGTTTTGGATTATTCTCTCACCTTTCCAGTTAAATCTTTGCAGGATGACGATCAGCAGAAGTTGGCGATCATGCGGAAAGCGTTCCAGATGTTCGACACCACCAAATCTGGATTCATCGATACGGTGAAGATCTCGACCATCCTGAACACGATGGGACAACTGTTCGACGATGCTGAATTATCCAAACTGATCGCGCAGAATGATCCGGATAAGAGCGGAAAAGTGGATTTTGATGCGTTCTGCGATATCGCTGTGCATTTCTTGGAAGAAGATGATGATGAATCCACAACTCAGGAATTAAAAGAAGCTTTCAGGTGTTAACTGAAGTTTTACTTTTCATCATCGATGTTAATCCGAACTCTTCTTGCAGATTGTACGACAGGGAAGGCAACGGTTACATCACCACCGCAACGCTGAAGGAAATCTTGAGGGCGCTCGACGATAACTTAACGAATGGAGATTTGGATGGAATCATACAAGAAATCGATACCGATGGCTCCGGCACCGTGGATTTTGATGGTAAAACAAACAAAAAACACAATTCTCAACCATTTACAACAATAAAATTTACAGAATTCATGGAAATGATGACTGGGGATTAAATTAAACCAACAATTCGGAGCGATCACTAAAAAATCATGTTTCCTAAATACGCACACACACATATTACATACATTTAACTTACAAATAAACTAATACTTTAACAGAAAGCTCCAAACGACATTAATTAAACAAAATAAATGTATTTAAATTCATCAATTTTACTAGCTCGTTACACTTTGATCTAACTGAAATATTTATACTACGACGGACATCAAATCTACGCTAATTTGATTATATAAGAGCACCTCTCACTCGCAAAGAAGGTGCCACTGCTGATGCAATTCCATGGGATTCGCCATCGCCATGTTCCATTGGATCAGGGCCTTACCTCTTGCAAACATGTACGAGCCAAGCACGCATTTCCCAATCAATTTATCTGCAAATCAACAAAATATTATTTTTTAAATCTTCATATTTGATTGTCGCAATGTAATTAATTACAAACTATTATACTAATTGGGTTATACAACACAAACTGCGGGTGCATCTTTCAGCGAATTATGCATAATTATCGCGAGACTAATAATAAACGCGAGTTGCGTCCTGAATTCCCGAACAAGGTTTCAACTCAATCACAAACATCTAATACAAAGTTACTATACAATTTAGTTACTACGTGCTGTTATCTATTAATTATAGACAATACATCAATAAAGTTTTAATCTATTTCCAGTGTTTATTTCATTGAATTAATCAATTATAAAAATATAATTTGTTTACGTTCATTTTACTAAATATTATATTGTGGCAGATTGCAATTAAAAAAACCATACTTATCAATGAAAACTGATGAAAATTGTATTTATTTTTTTATTAAATATATAAAAAGTACTTAAAAAATGAAAATTTAAGAAAATAATAATAGATTCTACGTTATTTATTTCTTGATGAATTTCAACTTACAAAAATGCAATAACTTAAAAATCTTATATTTATAAAATATAGAAATATTTGACTATATATATACGAATTTAGACCAATAAATTAAAGCAAAATATGAAAATTGTCTTTGCTTTAATGATAATTTCATTTACTTCAATTATTCTTTCAAAAATGTCTATCCTAAACTGTTCAAGAAATTTATTTTACTCACTGAAATTTGATTGTATCGATACTCTGAAGCTTTTTGAGACATTTGAATGTCTTCGTATGAGATTTTAATTTAATTAATTGTAAATTAACTTTTTACATTTAACTGTTGTTTAATGACATATGATAATGACTATCAAAAATGACATGTAATAATGACATATGATCTTGACATAAGTATATCGGGTATATTGCAAGCCCGACAACCGTTCAATATCCCGACTGTATCAAAATCCCGACGTTCAAAATCCCGGCATTATCAAAATCCCGACTACCATAATCCCGAAAATCAAAATCCAGACTACCATAAAAATGTTATTGTAGAAATTTATAATAATAAAAAGAACTGTCGGAATTTCAATATAGTTGACGGGATTTTGACATAGTCGGGATTTTTATATAGTTGGGATTTCGAACGTCGGGATTTTGGTTGTCGGGCTTGCGATTGGCAGCGAAGAATATAGTATAAAAATTACTCAAGAAAAGCAAAATATAAAAATTGTCTTTTCTTTGATGTTAATTTCATTTACTTGAATTAATCTTTCAAAAATTTCTATCCTAAACTGTTTTTTTTCTACAATGGAATTTGGGAATTTGTAAATTAACTTATTACATTTAAATATTGTTTATATTGATATATAATAATAACAAATGATAATGACATATGTTATATTAACATATAACATATGACAAACCTATGAAAATAATTGAAGTTTAATTGTAGCAATATTCTGTAGCTCCTTGAGTCATTTGAATCATATGATTTTGACATATGACATTGACATATGAAAATTCTATGAAAATCATTGAAATTAAATTGTAGCAATATTCTGAAGCTCTTTGAGACATTTGAATGTCTTCGTATGAGATTTTAATTTAATTAATTGTAAATTAACTTTTTAAATTTAAATGTTGTTTATTGACATATGATAATGACTATGAAAATGACATTTGACATATGACAACTGTTTCTGACATATATGAACATATGACATATGATAATCGTATAAAAATCATTGAAATTTGATCGCTACAATACTGTAAAGCTTTTTGAGACATTTGACCGTCATCTTATGAGATTTTGATTTAATTAATTGTAAATTGACTTTTTACATTTAAATGTTGTTTAATTACATATGATAATGACTATGGAAAATGATATATCATAATGACTATGAAAATGACATATGAAAATGATATGTGATAATGACATATGATCTTGACATATGAATATCGTATAATAATTACATAAGAAAAGCAAAATATGCAAATTGTCTTTTCTTTGATGTTAATTTCATTTACTTGAATTATTCTTTCAAAAATTTCTATACTAAACTGTTTTTTTCAAGAAATGTATTTTACTTTAATACTAAAGAATTTAACAAATATCTTTCATATCTATCATAAAATACATATTCATAATTATAATATCCTCTTTAAACTTAACACGAACATTAATCAAATGTAATTTGACGCTGTGACAAAAATTACTATTCGATAAACTGTAAACAAATTTCCACAATGCAATTTGTAATAGATTCTACGAAATTCACTTAGCAAATGCATGCAACGATTAATAATAAGTTGACTGTATATGTAAACATTGTTGATAACTAGGTGCATCATGCAAAAAACTAGGAAGTTCCAAAGCAAACACATACACAAAAACATAAGCAAAAATTAAGCAACATCCATGAAAACATTAAAGATGTAAAGACCATCAACCTGACGATTGTTTATTCGCTCGACAAGGTCGTCATTCAAAAATAAGTTTACGTTTTCTTCCATTTAAATGATCGATTTGACTTTGAAAATTAATAAACAAGATGAATGAACATTTTTGTCCGTGAAATATTCCTTAAATCTATTGATTAATTTAATAATCAATTAATACAAATTATTGTTCGATTTAATCGTGCACTTATCTTTTAATAAATATTTAATTAAGTGCATGGATCATACGTACATGATAATTGTCGCATGAATTTTAATTGTAAACAATTAGGCAATCGAGTACGTGTACTTGCACGAAATTGGTGCATAATTATAACTTAAATAAATTAATGAAAAAATTTCCATTCAAAGTATGTTTTATTCAGACCGAAAATTGCAGCCCAATTACACACGATAATCTATTTAAATAATGAGTATTGAGTCGTACTCCTTGAATATTTAAACTGAAGAATCAATTTTCAGTCGTCGAAGATTGATACAATTTCTTGTATTTCTCAATCAATTATTAAACATTTCGATCGTTGATTTTATTTTGAAACTAGTTTAATTTATTATTTGTTATTTGAAATGTTTACGCCGCTGTTTCGTTCCTACAAAACCGTCGCAAATTGAATAGGCGTAAAATGAATCCATATTTACAGTGAGGTAATTATAGGGTTTAGTTCTACATAAGTGTAAAATCAGCAATTAATAAGCGTTATTTCGCAGCGTCGTTATTGTAAATCGGCGTAAATCGAACAGGCGCAAAATGTATTTGAAATTACATAATTATAAACAATTAAAATATCATTATTTTTTAAGCTTGTTAACTCTAATTAATTATACATTTCTACTAATAAAGAACATCAAGCATGTCTGATTTTCTTTACGTTTTGTTTACGTTCAAAGCACCTACCCCTACCGTATCCCGCGGTCGCCTCGAAGACGTGGAAAGCCAGACTGGTGATGTCCAGCTGCGACGGATGCAACTTGAAGTTGAAACCCTCCAGGAAGCTGACGGCTCCGTCGCGCGACGGTTTCGTGATCCTCGTCCTCTTCTCCTTGACCGCTCTGTAATGTTGGTTCAACGTCAACCTGACGTAAGCCTCCTGCTTTTCGCCTTGGAACTGAAAGCAATATTGCGTACATCAGAAACACACCTTCTTCATCCTACTAAAGAGATATTCCTGCTTCAAGGTTCAAAACACACAAAATGAAGTCTAAGATCCAGTCCAGATAGTATTCATTAACAAAAAAAAAAGGTAATTTGATGTTTGCTGTGCGTACTTTAATTAGTTGTTATTTGTTTTGCGAAGAAACCTTGATACTTTTTGTAGGAAGTAAATAATTACGAATCCATTTTAGAATAACATATGAAGGTTTTGTAATTAGAGTTTTGTTTATTGAAAATTTCTCTTCAATTTATAAGTTGTATAAATAATCCAAGTAAACTGATTTCATTTAAATCTTATTAACCTTCACTGAAATCTGTCATTTTGACACATGCGTTTTTTTTTCATTATGTAATCTATTGTATAAATAATCCAAGTAAACTGATTTCATTTAAATCTTATTAACCTTCACTAAAATCTGTCATTTTGACACATGCATTTATTTTTCATTATGTAATCTAAAATTACGTCAAATTGATTTGATTACGTGTCAACTTAAATTTTGCAAGTAACTAGATTTAGTTAGTCCAGTGTTGTCACATATGTGACAGATATTTTTTTTTTATTTGACATTTCTTATTACTGACTAATGCATTTCGTATGTAAATCTGTTGTTCGCAATTGAAGACGAGCCTTTAAGGAAACGAATTTGAATCGAATTAGGAGATTGCGAATGGGTCTGTTGTGAATTGATGATTGTCACATCCCACGCGACGAATTGCCAATAACTCCAAACTAGGCAGATTGTATGCATGCGTCCTTCCATCCATTATTCAGCAGACGATGATGCAGCTGTTTCATGCGATGCAATTTAAATTTACATGTGCACTTTTTTACCATTAAAATAGCTAAATCAGACGTTGTACAACAAAGAAATCAATTAATTATAAATTATAATCAATTATTAGTAATTTTTTCAATGTAATTTTTTAATTGTTAATCACTCTCAGTAACAATGTAATAATTGATTGAAATTCTGTCTATTTAGATTGATTTTCTAAATAACGTAGTTAGAGTAATTCGTGTTTAAAAGACTTTCTGTTAAGTGCTATAGAGTAATGATGAAGTAATTAATTGAAATTACATCCTTTATTAGATAAAAATGACTTTGTAATAAGCGGTTTCCGATGATGAAGGATAATTGGGTGAAACTGGATTTCGAGTGATTTTGGGTAAAATTGGGTAAAAATCAATTTCCTGATAAACTTCGGATTCTTGAAGATATTTGTATAATTAATTTCTGTTAATGAATATACAATTAAAAAAAAAAACAAACATTTAATTAAAGTAAAACTATTTTTTGTTGTAAAGATAATTGATTATGTTTTAGTTAATTAAATGCGTGCGAGTGAAACTGAAAGAAAAAAAGACGCAATAGTTAATTAAAGCTGAAATTCAAGTAAAATTATATTGAATAAACTAGTAATAGATTGTGTATTTTTTTAAGTAAATGAGTGCGACCTATCTTTTAGATTCTTAACTGAAATCGCTGAAGGAAAACTAATTAAAACGTGTATTCAAATGTGCAAGTAGTCGCGGATCGCTAATAAAGATATTTTGTTAATCACATTACAGTAACAATATAATAATTGATAGAAATTCTGTGTATTTAGATTGATTTTCTAAATAATGTAGTTAGAGTAATTCGTGTTAAAAGACTTTCTGTTAAGTGTAATGATGAAGTAAGTAATTAAAATTAGATCATTTATTAGATAAAAACGACTTTGTAATAAGTGGTTTCCGATGATGAAGGATAATTGGGTGTAACGGATTTCCTGATAAGTGGATTTCGAGTAATTTTGGGGAAAATTGGGTAAAAATCAATTTCCTGATAAACTTCGGATTCTTGAAGATATTTGTATAATTACTTTCTGTTAATTTAAAATACAATTAAAAAAAAAGAAACATTTAATTAAAGTAAAACTATTTTTTTGTAAAAATAATTGATTATGTTTTAGTTAATTAAATGCGTGCGAGTGAAACTGAAAGAAAAAAAGACGCAACAGTTAATTAAAACTGAAATTTAAGTAAAATTATATTGATTAAACTAGTAATAGATTATGTTTTTTTTTAATGAAATGAGTGCGACCTATCTTTTAGATTATCAACTGTAACTGCTGAAGGAAAACTAATTAAAACGTGTATTCAAATGTACTAATAAAGTTTTATTATGTTACATTCTCCGTGTCTAATGGTTATAATTGCATTTGCCGATTCGGCCTCGGCAGACAAGAAAAAAAAAGGAATGCATTTCCAATACAAAACATTTTAATATAACATTGATTGTGCTTTAATGTGTCATTAATTTGCTCAAGAAAGGAAAGGAAAAAAAACATGTAGGTTTATTTATATGTTATTTTCCTTTCATTAAACTATTATTGTTCTACGATTAATTAAAAAAAAATAGTTGTTAAGTTCTCATTTTATATGCCCACTAATTAAAAATCGTGGCACATTAACGCTCGGAAATGATTCCATTGTCTGTGACATAACGTGCGCGAATTTATGTATGTTTTTTTTGCATGCCGCATGGCGATGATTCCACCGAAATAAAAAAAGACTTTTCTCTAGTTGCGTAACGATGGGAAAGGCAAAAGTCGCACGATTAGCGTCAACGCAAAATGCATCTGGGATAGTAAGCAAATGGGAAAGTAACGCGCGCCGCGTTTCCTGATTTATTAGCAAAGAAAGCGAAAGCGCGACTGGAAAATTCACCGAGTTGTGACAAAACTTCTTAACTCTTACGCAACGTGCTCTCGTTCATTTGTAGTTTCATCGAAATTCGTCACATTGTAAGAGTTGAAAATCACATTTTAACTTGTTTCTAATTGAAGTTGTAAACGTTTCTACTTAAAATGATTAGTTTTTAAGTAAAAGTAAATATCTACAGTTGGTAGGTGTGGTATGTAATGCATTTTTAATCGATGAAACGACGTTACTAATTCACGTGGTAAAAAGCAATATTGATTCAGCAGATGAAAACAAAATCTACATTATGAATAGTTGATGATGGAAGCGAAGCATGTGAATTGGTCGTGTTTGCAATATAAGATTTATTTATTTATAAATAGTATTAAAAAAAAAACAAACATAGAACTAACATGAGTAATAGTGGTTAATGCGTTCATCTAATCACAATTGCGAGTCTCACTAATTGTATAACAATCGAATATATAATAACAAGTGCTTTGCATTTTCTTTTCGTTTCGTTTAAAAAGAAAATGTAAAGTTAAGATCTAAAAAATAAGAGTTTTAGTAGTATTAGTTTTATTTGATGGTGCTGATTATGTATTGGATCAAAAGGGCAATGCCGGCACCCGCCAAAAACACCAAAAGGTAACAGAAGAAAGTCGTCGGGAATGACGCCCTCTTCTTCATGGCCAGCGTGAGAATCTTCCTGTTGGTTTCGGTGTACGGGGGATACCGGAAAGATTGCAGTTTTTCGGGCAGAATGGCTAAGCTCTTTTTGAGGACGCTCTTGTGGTGCACGAAGATGTCGAAGGTCTTCTTTCCATGGTAGCTGCCCATTCCAGAGTTGCCGACGCCGCCGAAAGGTAAACTCTCCACGGTGATCTGCATGAGGGTGTCGTTGATGCAGACGCCTCCTGAGGTCGTCTTCGATAGGAGCATATCGATGTCCTTCTTTCGGTTCGAGAATATGTACAGAGCCAACGGTTTGTCCCTTGCGTTTATGAAGTTGACGGCTTCGAAGACTGTATCGACGTTGACGATGGGGAGGATCGGTCCGAAGATCTCCTCGGTCATGACGGGATCGTCGACGTTCACGTCCACCAGGATCGTCGGCTCTATGTAACGTTCTTTCGCGTCGAAGGATCCACCGAGAGCGACGGTTCCGTACTTGAGCATGTTGACTAAACGATTGAAGTGTCGATCCGTGATGATCCTGCACAAATCCGGCGACTGTATGGATTTAGGCTCGAACCACTCGAGCAGCACCTTTCTGCTGGCTTCAATGAACTTCTTCTCGACATCCTTGCTGCAGAGCACGTAGTCTGGAGCGATGCACGTCTGCCCCAAGTTGGTTATCTTGCCCCACATCACTCGGGCCGCAGTGATCTCTATATCCGCCGAATCGTCGATGTACGTAGGACTCTTTCCGCCCAACTCCAAAGTGGTTGGGGTCAAGTATTTGGACGCGGCTTGATGCACGATTCTTCCGACGCTCGACGATCCTGTGAAGAAGATGTAATCGAATCTCTGCTTCAACAAATCCGTCGTCTCGCTTATTCCACCTTCGTACACTTGATAGCATTCCGGGTCGAGATACCTCGGCAAGAAATCCGATATGTATTTCGCTGAAGCCGGAGCCATCTCCGAGGGTTTCAGTATAACGCAGTTTCCACCTGCTATAGCTCCAGCTAACGGTAGAAGCGTCAACTGAAGAGGATAATTCCAAGCTCCTATGATCAAAATAACGCCGAACGGATCTTTGTGCACCTTCAGATCGTTCAGCAGATTCGCCAAATCCTTTTCAGTGCTCTTCGGGTTCACCCACTCTTTGAAATGCATCAGAATATTCGTGATGTCGTTGTTCAGGAACTCCACCTCGCATATCGACGATTCCTGCTTGTGCTTTCGCAGATCCATCTCCAGAGCTTCGAACATGATGTTCTCCGTCTCCTTGTACATCTTCTGCAAATTCCGAAGCTGCTGCTCCCTGAACTTCAGCGAACGCGTCTTGTCCGTCCTGAAGGCTTGACGCGCCACGCGCACGCATTCTTCCGCTGTGCGTGTCATTGGGGTTCTGCTGCTTGCGCTGTCCCTCGGCTGATCCACATCGATCACGGCTATATCGCCGTTCACGACCTTGCCGTTTGCTGGATAGATCAAGATGTTCTCCATGGCTTCAACACTTCTTCACTCTATACCTTCTATTGCATCTCACCACTGCTCTTCGTTTCTGTTTCGTTCTGGAGAGCTGTTACAGCGGTACTGAAAACCGGAGCTTCGAACGTCGAGCTCATATCCTGATAACAGGTTGCGCTCAGCAATCGCGCACCATCACACTCCCGCGACTCACTTGCCTAGATAGTAACCTTGCTGGAGTGGGTTTTAATACATTGACCGCATGTCGACTCGTTCCACAATATTTATAATATTTTCGAGTGCAGATAGCATCCATATCTTTCTGCAGCCCGAAAATCATCAACAGAACATCACATCACAACACAAAGTGACGTTCGTTCAATTTTTGTTTGATGCAACTTGATCGATTGAGAAAACAAAAACTGTCTATCCTCAATCAAGGACGTTCATATAAACTATTATGAAATTACCAAATTGATTCTTTTGTTTTTTTAAGCATCTCAATCTTTCTTATTCACAATTCAAAGCAAATTAATCCTATTCAATGTTTTAGCTATATTTATTAACAAACAATTAATCAAAAATTTTAAAATTCTAGTTAATTA
>NW_017096038.1:41225-41627 GCF_001412225.1 Nicrophorus vespilloides
AAACAAAAGAATCAATTAGTTAAAAAAGTGAATGTTCGAAATGGGGAATGTTTATTTGATCGTCCTTGATTGAGGATATGTCAATTAATTGCATTAATAATTAATAATAAATGTTTAATAGGATTGTTTTTTTTTATATAAATTTTAACAAATTACACATGATTTCAAAAAATTACAATTAATAGCTAGAATTATAAATGAATAAATTCATTAATTTAAATGAATATCTTATTATGGCAATTTCAAAAGCAAATTAATACCAAATTTAATCCTATTCAATGTTTTACCTATATTTATTAACAATTAATCAAAAAATATAAAATTCTAGTTAATTATTGAAATTGCCATAATAAGATATTCATTTAAATTAATGAATTTATTCATTTATAATTCTAGCTATTA
>NW_017096038.1:41652-42071 GCF_001412225.1 Nicrophorus vespilloides
AAACAAAAGAATCAATTAGTTAAAAAAGTGAATGTTCGAAATGGGGAATGTTTATTTGATCGTCCTTGATTGAGGATATGTCAATTAATTGCATTATAATTAATAATAAATGTTTAATAGGATTGTTTTTTTTTATATAAATTTTAACAAATTACACATGATTTCAAAAAATTACAATGATATATCCTCAATCAACATTCACTTTTTTAACTAATTGATTCTTTTGTTTATTTTAAGCATCTCGATCTTTTTTATTCACAATTAAAAGCAAATTAATACCAAATTTAATCGTATTTAATGTTTTACCTATATTTATTAACAATTAATCAAAAATTTTAAAATTCTAGTTAATTATTGAAATTGCCATAATAAGATATTCATTTAAATTAATGAATTTATTCATTTATAATTCTAGCTAT
>NW_017096038.1:42085-48811 GCF_001412225.1 Nicrophorus vespilloides
AATGCAATTAATTGATATATCCTCAATCAACATTCACTTTTTTAACTAATTGATTCTTTTGTTTATTTTAAGCATCTCGATCTTTCTTATTCACAATTAAAAGCAAATTAATACCAAATTTAATCCTATTTAATGTTTTACCTATATTTATTAACAATTAATCAAAAATTTTAAAATTCTACTTAATTATTGAAATTGCCATAATAAGATATTCATTTTAATTAATTAATTTATTCATTTATAATTCTAGCTATTAATTGTAATTTTTTGAAATCATGTGTAATTTGTTAAAATTTATATTAAAAAAAAAACAATCCTATTAAACATTTATTATTAATTATTATTGCAATTAATTGACATATGCGTTTTTTTTCAGAAACATAATAATTTATTGCAATTTCTAACTAGTTTTCGCAATTTATCTATGCTCTATCACTATCACTATATTAGTAGTACATTACACATCATAAAAATGCAAATATTAAAAAAAAAAACAGTGTTAAGTCTTTAATTTAACAAAGCCGATTTTCTGTAATATTTGATAAATCTTAAAATTAATTGTTTTTGTTTAAATATATAATAGATTATGTAAATCAAGAAATGATTCCCATCTGAATATAGTTCGATTGAACTAGTCGTAATGGAATAAGCTATTTGCGACCGGTCGTTGACCTTAAAATCGTGATTATGTATATCTCCAACATCGCGAATTTTGCATTTGTTACGTAAATAATTTATGGAGAAATCACGAATGCATTTCGGTTATTTAAGTAACAAATGTTCGATTCTTTCTAAGAAAATTTCATGTAATATCATTGAAATTGTTAATGAAGATGAAAGGTTTTTTTTTAATGTTCTGATATCAAGTAAACAAAATAAACAAATGAGTTTCAGGTGTTTATTCAACATGTCTAATGGATATTGCAACTTGATACTTTGTTGATTTGCTCGAAGCCTCGGTGAGGTAACAGTGTTAGAACTTTACGCATCAGCAACACTTTCTTATTCCAATTATTCCATTAAATTTTCTTCAACAAAAAAAACTATTTCACATTTAAATTATTCTTTAAACATTTGATTGCTCAATAAGTATTTTACAGAAAAAAGCACTTCTCTATTCCATTAATTCGTTTAAATATCCTGAAATATGAAACAATTAAATTTTAAAAAAGAAACACACCACAAAACGTTATTATGCTATAAACATTAGATTACTTAATATCAAACATTAAGTAATTACAAACCAAGCGCATTGTATTAAGTAATTCCAACTAGAAATCTTGTAACAGAAAAAAAAATTCTAACCACGTGTATATTAATATAAAGTGACAAAACCCATGGACGTTTCATTTGATATTTGTTTATAAGGATTTCATTAAACTAGAAAACAAACTTCAACAACAATGGAATAGTGCAAGTATTTTATCACCCACAACGATTTGGAATAGCAACAAAAAAATGTTCATTAATCGAGCATCCGTTGAAACTTTGGTACTTTGATTTCGCATATTTTCTTAATGATAAACGAGCTATTTTTTCGGTTTCTAATCGGATATTTGTAAGCACGAAATCTTTTTTTTTATATTGATAAGATATAATTGATAATGTAACAAATTTTTCTGATTTTTCGCAATGATTTATCTCAATGCAAACAAAATTTCAACTAGTTTAACTAAAGTTTTATTTACGTTAATTTGTAATTAAAGTATTTAAATAAATTACTTTAAATACTAATGGACTAATACTAATTGGTATAGATTTCTTAAATTATGTAAGTAGATTAGTTATAGGTTTATATTCTAATTCAGTATATGGAATGTAGTTTATATAAGTCCTCGGTAGTATAGTGGTCAGTATCCCCGCCTGTCACGCGGGAGACCGGGGTTCGATTCCCCGCCGGGGAGGATTTTTTTGTTGTCCTGCGGAAAACCCTTGATTTTCCGTTGCGGAAAATCGGAAAATTTTGGTATAGGTAGCGTGGCCGAGCGGTCTAAGGCGCTGGTTTAAGGCACCAGTCTCTTCGGAGGCGTGGGTTCGAATCCCACCGCTGCCAAGAACGTTTTGGGAAAAACAACCCTAACTTGATCATTTCTATTATATAATTGTTACATACTTATAGTTTTTACTAACAATATAACTTATTTTCCAAAATGTAACTAGTTAATGTTTTCTTGTATTTTTCAATAAGTATAATAGTAAAACATTGAATTTTTTTAATTTTAATAAATAAGTGCACAAAATTATCGTTTTTTTATGCTGTTATTAAGATCTCGATTAGTCCTGCTTCAAACAGTCCGGCATATTGCGTTTTTATAAATAAGTAGACAAAATTAACGTTTTTTTTTGCTGTTATTAAGATCTCGATTAGTCCTGCATATTGTGTTTTTTTAAGAAAAACTGTAGAAATAATCAAGTTAAGATGAAAAGTTTTCTATAACTTTGTAATAAGCGTGAATCTTTTTTTTATTAACTACAATAAGTAAATTTTATGTACATTTTTCCAAGCAGTTTAATTGCAATTAAACTAGAAACGTCCTTTAAGAAAACAAAAATTGTTTCACGTTGAAATATAAAAAAAACGTGTCTAATTACAAAATGCACGTCCAAAGTGCGTTTTCTTAATTACAATACGTTGTTTCTCGTTGGACTCTCGCATATTCTTTTTTTTTCGTTACGAAACTTTTAAGCCCCAATAAGTGTATTAAGGCCAACGAGTACACTTTTTTTTTATTGTTTTTTTTTTCTCGATTAATCGACCGGTCTTTCCGACATTTTCTCGATTGCCAACAACAACTTTCAAGAACAAGATTGATTAAAGAAAATACACAATTTTCTGAAATTTTCGTGTTCGTTTTCCTTTTCGTCGATGATTGAAACGAGTTATTATTGCATTGCACGCAACAGCGTTATATAATAGCAATTACGGCTTCGCTCGAATTGCCAATTTCTGAATGCATTTGCAGATGATTTATTTATTAATTTCCTTCATTGCTACACGTCTTCAGACATAAAGAGAGAGACTTTATGCGAACTCAATAAATGCCAGTGGTAAACTAAGCAATTTCTGTAATAAGACAAATTTATTCAATTAATTTATCCTCTAAAAAACACACACAGTTATATAACTTTTAATTTGCTTGCAAAAGTAATGAACGTGTGGAAACTTGTAATTATTTTCAAACATAAATATTATTTTTAATTTTAATTGCACAATAATTAACTTAATAGCAACGAAATTGTTTCATCTAATAAGCATTTATTACTAAAAAAAAATAGAAATTTTCACACACAAAAACGTGATATTTAGAGGAAAAACTTTATTGTAAATAAGGAAATAACCATGGAGATAGAAGAAAAGGTAAGGACGATTGTAAAAAGCTGCAAATATGTTCAATCATTCCATAAAGACGAAAATAGTGTTAAACAAACGTCGTTTTCTTTTATTATTTGTTCTTTGTGTAAAAAAAAGCAATAACATTTACTTTATTCTAAAAATTGCATATGTAAACATTTTGAAATTATGCAATCGTTTACGATTAATCTTCTCCTTTTTTTGAGGATTGGCATGCAGAATTGGAGTAAAGTGGAAACTGGATTGACCATTATGCATACATAATAACGACCATTTGGATTCGCGGCGAATTTGAATACGTGCGCAAAGTAATTAACTAATAATGAAAGTGGCTATTCGAGAATTTGCATAACGCATAAAGCGACCACAGCTTCAGAAGCACGTATGCAGATATCCATCAATTTGAACGCAAATCGATAACAACTAAGTTTTCTTTTTTCTATGCATAATCCAAATTTTTGCATTCCTTGCAGTAAAAGCGTATCATAACGAAAACATACAGAGACTTTTGTTGTTTCAGTTCATAGAGTATTTGTTTTATGAGAAATAGTAATAATGTGATGAGAATTACGTAATTAGTTAAGCGATGAACACAAAAAATTGATTGGTAAACTAGGCAACCAAATATACTTCAGATTGAGGGAAAGCAATTAATGTAGTGTATTTTATAGAAATAGCAATTAAGCAAAGTAATCAATAAATAAATAACAACAAAAAATACTAATTTCTTTATAGTTTTCAAATTATAACAAATAACCTTATGTAATTAATATAATAAAATACCTTTACAGTAAACAAGTTACCTTCTTTATAGAATTTCTAAATAAATAAATAACAAAAAAAAACATGTTTATAGTTTAATAATTAAAACAGAGGACCATTAAAAGTGTAATTAATCTAATAAAAATAAATATGTACAGTAAACAAGACACCTTCTTTAGTGCGTATGAAAATTGATTAAGTTTTGAACTTTAATATATAAAAAAATCGAATTAGAATGTAAATGATATGTATAATTCTCTAATTAGAAACATAAAATATTGTTCCATTTTTATACACCGAGTTTTGAAAATAATTTAAAGTGTAATTATTATATTTCGATGAAATTGGAGAGGATTAGAGTGAAAGCTATACCCAGGATGAAAACGAAGAGGTATTTGAAGAGACCGAAAGGAAATTCTCCGCGTTTCCTCATCGTGGCCACCGTCAAGATGCGTTTAAAATCTGTGTAAGGTGGATACCGTATCGCCTGAATCTTCTCGACGATCGGATTCAACGACTTCTTCAAGACGCTCTTCTCGTGGACGAACGTATCGAACGAGGCTTTCCCATGGTAATTCCCGTTTCCGCTCATACCGACGCCTCCGAAAGGTAAAGATTCTGCTGCGATGTGCATGAGAGTATCGTTGACGGTGACGCCACCTGCGGATGTGCTGAGCAGCATTTTATCCACGTCCTTGCTGTTCCTCGAGAATATGTACATGGATAAGGGTTTCTCTCGGGCGTTTATGAAAGCTATCGCCTCGTCCAGATTGGAAATAGTTATGATGGGCAGCAGAGGACCGTAAATCTCTTCGTGCATAATAGCATCGTTCGGACTGACGTCTGCGAGAATAGTCGGATGGATGAAACGCGAGTTGGGATCCGAGGATCCACCGTAAACGGCGTTTTTATTGGACATTAGTTTCAGGACGCGATTGAAGTGGTCGTCGTTCAGCATCCGGCCGAAATCCGGAGATCTTTGCACGTCGTCTCCGTAGAACGAGGTCAAAACTGTTTTCGCCGCTTTGATGAACTTCTGTTGGACTTCTTTGGTGCAGAGGACGTACTCTGGACCTATGCAGGTTTGTCCTGCGTTCACGCACTTTCCCCACAGGATGCGTTTCGCTGCCAAATCTATATTCGCTGTTTTATCTAAGTAGACGGGATTCTTTCCACCTAACACCAGAGTTGTGGGTATTAACTTCTGCGAGGCGGCTGCTTGCACCACTTTAGCGCCTTTAACTTGACCGGTGTAGAAGATGTAATCGTATTGCGTGTAATCGACTTCTCCGTTGATCACCTGGTAGCACTCCGCGTCCAAATAATTGGAAATATACTTCTGCATGAACTCGGCGGAGTGCTTGGATAAGAGCGATGGTTTGACCATTACGCAATTCCCAGCGGCTATAGCCCCGTGCAGTGGAAGCAAACTGCTCTGCAGCGGGTAATTCCAAGCGCCTATAACGAGCACAACGCCGTATGGATCCTTGTAAACCTTCAGGTCATCGAAGAAGTTCATCATGCGTTTGGCTCGGCTCTCCGGTACGGCCCAGTTCTCGAAATTCTTCAGCACATTTAACAAATCGTTTTTGAGGAATTCAATTTCGAAGATCACCGTTTCGAGCGCGGGCCTCTGCAGATCCTCCTTCAGAGCTTCGATCATCTCATCCTGGTGTTCCGTGTACAATTTCCACAGGCTTTTCAGCTGTCGCCTCCGGAACTTCAGACTCTTCGTTCTGTCGCTGGAGAAGGCATTTCTTGCGGTCTGCAGGTTGCTGGAGATGTGCACGACACTGTGGTCGAGCTTCGCGCGTGGAAGCGAGAATTCGCTCTCGATTTCGTCCTGCTGCATTTCGTCGGTCGCGTTCACTTGCCGTTGACTGACTGCTGCTGCTGCTAGACTTTACGCACACAGACCAAAGCAAGCAACAACATTAGACGCCCCGGTCAAACAACATTTGGCACGACGATTACGTCAAGCATAAAACACCTTCACCTGACCTCAGTCGACTCAATATTTCAGCGCGACGGATGGATACCTCCAGGAAGCGAACGAAGAGACTGTTGCGCAACGCTAGTTAGAAAGTTTACTCATTTCGCATCAATTTATTCGCTTTAATTAATAAACCCTTTTGAACCACACACTCAAAGCACTTAGTTTTCGAGAAGTTAAGAAATATTTTCTTTTCATCGTCCATTCGAATCTTCCAACAGTTTATTACAACACAAGTTTCCTCGAGGCTCTTATTTAATAAGTTTGTTTAGATCAGTGATTCCCTAAAGTGGTCTATATCGACCCCCAGGGGTCTATGACAACCTAAGTTAAGCATAAAATCTCCACGCATTTGTTTAGATCAGTGATTCCCAAAGTGGTCTATATCGACCCCCAGGGGTCTATGACAACCTGCAAGGGGTCTACGTCAGCGAAAAAAAAATTTGGGGGTCCAGATAAGAATGGATCTAGAAGGGTCTACCAACGTGGCAATGAAATCATAGACGCTCGAAATCGCGACTGTATCGAAATCCCGACTATATCAAAATTCCGACAACCATAATCTCGACTGTATCGAAATCCCAACATTCGAAATCCCGACTATATCAAAATCTCAACT
>NW_017096039.1:0-5059 GCF_001412225.1 Nicrophorus vespilloides
TTCGAAGTATGTTAATAACGTGGGCGTCTCCATGACTAAATGGGGAAAATAAGGAAAGAATTAAAAGAGTAGGCAGAGTTATTAAGGAAATAATGAAGGATAAAATCGTAGCCAGCGTCGAGTTTAATTAGTATTTATTGTCTTCTGTTCTTCGGAAAGTTCGAATTCGAAGGGAAATCAAGTGGATTTTAGTGCACAAAAAAAATATAAACGAATCGAGTCGATGTGCAAAAATAAAGCATTGTTGAACAAACAATGCGCGTTTTCAATTAGTCATAAGCCTAATGAAATATTCCAAACAGTAAAGTCCATGATCGATTGTTGCTGCTGCAATTTGCAAAGGCACTTTTCTTTAAACCATCTCTGTTACATATCTGTTATTTTATAAAATATTCAATCCAATTTGACAAAAATTTAAAATTTTGATTAACACTCAAACCTTTTTTGTTAAACAATCAATGGTTTCTGTTTTGGAACATATTTTCCAGATCAAATCTCTTCTAATTATCCACATCTCTTTTTTTATTATATTCAATCCACATTAATAAAATCCTAAAGTTTGATGAACACTCAATCATTTTGTATAAAAAATCAAAAGTTTTGATTTTCAACACATTTTCCAGAACTTTTCTCTTGAAAATATCATTATCAAAACTATTTTTGTTTTATATTATCTTCTATCCAAATCTTCCAACAAATTTTCAATAGCACTTTCCTTTAAACCATCTCTGTTACATTCTGTTTTTATAAAAATTCAATCCAATTTACAAAAACCAAAAATTTAATGAACACTCAAACCTGTTTTGTTAAACAATCAATAGTTTCAGTTTTCGAACACATTTTCCAGATCAAATCTCTTCTAGCTATCATTGTCATACTCTTTATTATTGAATCTACATTGACAAAAATTAAAATTTTGATTAACACTCAAACCTTTTTTGTTAAACAATCAATGGTTTCTGTTTTGGAACATATTTTCCAGATCAAATCTCTTCTAATATCACTTTTTTTTTTATTATATTCAATCCACATTAATAAAATCCTAAAGTTTGATGAACACTCAATCATTTTGTATAAAAAATCAAAAGTTTTGATTTTCAAACACATTTTCCAGAACTTTTCTCTTGAAAATATCATTATCAAAACTATTTTTGTTTTATATTATCTTCTATCCAAATCTTCCAACAAATTTACTTTCCTTTAAACCATCTCTGTTACATTCTGTTTTTATAAAATATTCAATACAAATTCACGAAAAACCAAAAGTTCAGTAGTTTTCGAACAATTTGTCACACTCACTAAACATTCCACATTTACTAAAAAAAAAAAAACAAAATTGCCACATATTTCTAAAATTATAAAACTTTCAATATTATCCTACAATTAATTTGTATAAGATTAATAATAATTACAATAGTTTGTGTTGAAGATAAATTTTGTTTGACTTTCCTAAACAAAAATTTGTTGCGAATCTTATTGGTTCTGTGAGATCAACAATTCAGAGAGTATTTGATTAAATTTATATATATATATAAGAAATTAGGGGGTTACTAAAAAAAAACAAAATTACCACATATTTCTAAAATTATAAAACTTTCAATATTATCCTACAATTAATTTGTATAAGATTAATAATAATTACAATAATTTGTGTTGAAGATAAATTTTGTTTGATTTTCCTAAACAAACATTTGTTGCGAATCTTATTGGTTCTGTGAGATCAACAATTCAGAGAGTATTTAATTAAATTTATATATATAAGAAATTAGGGGGTTAGTGAGGACACAATAAAGCCGCGGTGAACATTAACAGTTAGACCTATCTGTTGCAAGCAAAAATCATCCACACACAATACGAAAAGTAAATAAACAACAACAGCAACAACGAACAGCAAGCAAAGAGTTGAGCTTCTGACCTACATAAGACACACAATGAATCAGATCCCCTCCGATGAGCTCTTGCGATACCCACACGTCTCAAAAAATATATGGCAATTTATCGACCTCGAATGTGTATCATTATATTACCACCACCGACTTCCGATTCCGAAAGCGAACCAACCGCAGGCAGAGCCATGAATATGCGTGACACGAGTCCATAAAAATGCAACCGAAATAAAAAACAACAAGAAGAAGGAAAGAATGAACGAACAACTGGAGGAATTGGCACACGAATCTAAAGAACAAATAACAATAATACAATCGAATTTTTCTTAGGACGTTCAACCTCCGACGCGATTCCTTATTTATCCCGGGCAACATTTTTTATATAACGCACGCACAGCGCAAGCACGAATTCCAGTTCGCAATTATATAATAATAATGTAGCCAGCGTAACCTGAATTCCGCGGTTCTCTGCAATTATACCCAGTTCAAAATTCATTAATTCCAATCGAATATGGACAACGTTTTCCCATTAAAGTTTTGCAGTGCATTGAATTATTGTTGTTGCTCGAATAGATTTCGTAATCATGCAATTGACTTTCTTATATAAATCAACTTAAGTTAAAAGATTACTATTACATAAATAATATTGGGAATATGTTGGGAACATACTTTTTTTGAAGAACCATTGACATTATCTCCTAAAATATTATTGTCTTATTGTTTCAGCGTGAACCTATCCGAACGGTTTCATAACAGTTGCATGCATCGACTCTTTATGTTAAGCGGTTAGTTAGATGCGAGAGCGGCTGTATTCTGCCGAGGAGTTGAATGAAATAAAAAGGAATGCCATTATCAACAAGAGTGCACATGCAAATTCGAGGCGACACCGCGCTGGATTGCGTAACAATAATCCTCGCGTTGCATATTCCTCCGGCGTGATGCAAGAGCGCGTTAACATCGGGTCGAGCATCTGTCGCGTTTGGTGGATCAATTAAATCCAGATTTTATTTAGTAATTACGGCCAGATGCTGCCAGGTCCTCTCCTTCTGAGCGCATAATGGATGTATGGATGAAGGCGGCAGAAACGAAGGAAGAAGGAAGCAAGAAGAGTCGAGCACCAAAAGAAAACTGGTTCTCGCGACTTATTGGCAGATGGTTAATTGGAGTGAGTGCTCTTCGCGAGTTTGCGCAAATAGGAAGAGACGAAGACGCCGTAGGCTGAAAGGAGATTTGCACAAACGCATTCAATTGAATCCTCTGCAATTACGCTTCACTTGCACTTGCTAATACGCTGTTACCATCCGACGTGTCCCTTCGAGTAACCGAAGAGAAAGCTCAGAAAGTTCGCGTGGGTGGATTCGAACATCGAACGAGATGAAAGTGTGCAAAAGCCCTACGCACGATTTGAAGAAGAAAAAAATAAAAATTATATATTTATATGGAAGGGCGGCGTTTTAAGCGCGATAAATAAAACGGAAAATAAACGTCCTCTTTATATGGCCACAGATTGCATCGAGATAAATTCGAAATTGATGTGCGAATAAAATAAATTCCGCTTTAATTTCCTGCCCTGCCACATAAAACCTCTTCTGTCCATTACACATTTTTTTTCTGCACTCTTCCACAAACAACAAAGTTGACCGTAACGAACCGGGCTGGGTGTTGTAAATGTTATATGGGTTTATGGTACCGATTACCAAATCATAATTCGAATTCCAAAGAATGATACATCTAACACACTAGTATAGTCAAAATAATCTACAAGAAATCGTGAAGTCAAAGAAATATCATCAAAAACTTGAATTAAATCAAATACCTAAATAATTGGAACTTGTGTTTGTTATACTAGACAGCGAATCTTTGGAAATTTTACTGGTATTAGGAAATCTACATATTGTCCTACATACCTGAAAATACACTATTTGTTCTACAAAATTGATAAATAATTTAACAATTAAGCAACTTTCTTTCATTGTTAATTATGAATCAATCAATAATGTGTCTTTGTTATAAAAAAAATGAAACAAACCTTGAACTTTTCAACTTAACAACAAGCACACTTGATATTCGATTTTACTGAGGTTCACCTGTTAATGATGGAAGCACTTCCAGTTTCGAAATCGCACGATAATGTTGATTCGAAAACGCAATAATTCTAACGCAAACATTTCGGAATCCCGGAGATCTAGGATAAGTCACGAACGCGTAAACTCTTTTAAGCTGCGCAAATTTGCGTACAGTCAACACAACAAATTTCGTTACTAATTTGCAGTTGAAATTCTTCGCAGATTTACTACTGGTAAACCGTACATTTGCTTCTGTTGCCTTTATCGTACGATTGTTGCGCTTCTCGTTGTTTCATTTGCTGATGGATCTTATGCAAAAAAATAAGTAAATAATAAGAAAGAAAAACGTCTGCAAGGAGCCCGTGAATTACGTTTCATACAACAATGGGGCATTGGAAACGTAATAGCGACGATTATAAAACCGTCCGTGTGAATTGGGTCAGAAAATAACACGGTTTTGAACGCAGCCTGCAAGGAAATGATTTCTGTTTTGTGTACACATAACATACACAAATAACACTGGACATGAAAACGTAAGGTAAATATAAATTAAGTGCACAAAGTGGATTACACGCACGCAATATAATTGCCAATCCGCGAAAGTTTTTGCCCGTTTGGATTGAATAATTAATTGGATCCAGATAGTTGGGAGTCTCGAAGGTCGGGGAATCCGTGCGTTCATTAACAATTTTTTTATAATTAGTCGAAACAGTCAGAAGAATATCGAATTCCCCTCTACTGAAGCGCAGAAGTTTTCAAAGAGATGAAAGTAAAAATGCGATAATTAATCACTCAATTAGGGTAAATTACGTTTTAGCTAAAGCACAACTTAATTGATATAAAGATTTAATTAACGTTTAAAATACAAAATTGTCTTTTTTTTTGTTGTTATTTCAACAAACTAATTAATTTTAATTATTAACACTGAACTGTAAATAGAAACTTTGTTATATAACTCTTGAGTAAATGTAACTTGTAAAGTTTCATTAGATCAGCGTTTTCCAAACTGTGAGGCGTGGACTAGTCTAAGGGGAGGCGCAAATATTAGTAGAAGTGAGCAATTTTCCAAATATCTGCTAGATAAATCAATGGAATGTATCTATACTT
>NW_017096040.1:0-1981 GCF_001412225.1 Nicrophorus vespilloides
ATTACAGCCAAACAGCTAAAACCACATTAATATGTCGATACTTGCTGGATTCCCCAAACATTCAGCTTTCTTATGCATCTTTTGGAGTCATTCTATGTATTATAGTTTTCGAGAAAATCTAATTTCAATTTTTTAACTTTGAACGCGTATTACAGCACATGGATAAGAGCACAGGAATGTATCTATACTTGCTGGATTCCGCAAACATTCAGCTTTCATATGCATATATTGGAAAAGTTGCAGTTGCAAGTCTTTGAAGTCTTACTTACATTTATTATTATATATAACTTGATGAATGCTTGAATTCTCATATAATCTTATTTCTACACATGAAAAACATCTCTAGTTTGTTCTTTTTGTGTGTGTGTGTGTGTGTGTGTGTGGTTGTTGTCGCTACTTTATGAAATTATGTTTGCTCGAAAAGTACATCATATTTACTTATGTGACACCGTTTTTTTTTTGCTTCCGGCCACTCGCGAAGCCGGAGCTTAACTCAATTTATTTCTCTGAAAACTCCTATCTCCTTCCGTCCAGCAAAACTCTAGAATTGCACCGAGTCACACACATAACGTAACTCTAATACCAGAAGAAATAAATCCTTAGTTTTGTTGACTAACATTTATTATACATAATTATCATAGAATTTTGTAACGTTTTAGTTAGTGAATTAATTTGATTATAAAGTGTATTTCGGATTAATAACAAATAAGTTCTTGAAATAACATCAATATTTGAAATATTTAATAAATAAGTACTTGTAAATCTGTTCCTGCAATTGTGAATTTTAATTTTATTTTAGTGTAATTTAACTTGGATTTTCTTAGTTGTATTTTATGTGTCAGTAACTGAAATATTTCAATTCAGGAGAAGTGTGGTTTTAATCTGGATTTACGCTATTATTTTGTGTAAATGTAAAGTTTGTATGTGTTTAATTCTGAAAATTATTAATTAAAACGTTGTGCAGTATTGTTGCTGTTTGCTTGATGATGATACAAACAAAAAAAAAATTGGAAGTCGCCGCACAAGTAAATTTTGACATTGTATGCAAAGTTGTTCATCATCTCCGGCGTTTCGCATGCTAATCCCGAAAGCCATTGGGGAAGATCCATTGTTCAGCGGGTTCTAGTTGGCAACAGTGGTTAGAGGACAACAACAACAACAACAGGAGGATGAGGAGGATGAGGCAGAAGAGGATTGTTGACGGGATGGTTCCTGTTTTACGGTGGTGAAGGGAGAAGGAAGTGGCGGAATGAGAGTTGTCGGGGCGTCGAACTAAAACTACGTTTTCATTCCACGTAGCGGCGTTAGTAAAAGGTGGAATTAAATCGGAATACATAATGCAGAAGCCGACGGCGGTTTAATTTAGTTGTGTAGAAAAGTTGTAGTAAGTCCGTCGCGGATTCGGTAATTTTCTGTCCGTTCGTCGAATTAGATAAACTCTAGCCCTCCGCCCTTCGCCGACTTGCGCTCACGTAAACCAGGATTTAACAATTAACCGTAACTTTGAGCTTAATTGGGCCAACACCTAGGTTTGGCGTCAAACCGAGCACGAGCGAAACACGCAATCAACAATTATGTACGTTTATGTTTCCGGGTTTGCACGAAACAAGTGTTAACTAAACTTCATTCATTTCGATTATTCGGCTGAACTAGAATGAACTTTGCTATTTGCATTCAACTATATAGTTTGAATATAAATTGACTGAATTCATAGTATATTGTTGTCACGATAAAAAATATCTGCTATTGTGATATAAAATTCAATTTACAAATTACAATTTCTATTTGTACCCTCAAAAAAAAACTTAAATTAAATATATTAATATAGTGAAACATATTCAAAAATGCACATAATAAGTCTACACAAGTTTGTGGCAGTCGACTTATCTTCTCATTGTCACTCGTTATGCGAAACGTCGCTCGTTAAGCGAGTCATTTTTCTTACAATTCATTTTGCTCGTTGTGCGAGGTTCCACTGTAT
>NW_017096040.1:2006-10628 GCF_001412225.1 Nicrophorus vespilloides
TATAGCGAATTCATAATAATTAAACTAAGTATGAGTAAAAATGTTTATAAAAATATTTCAGTACAAAGAAACTATATAATTATATAAAAAAAAACTATATAATTTTCAAAATAATTATAACTACATTGGAAAATTTTAATATAATTTGTTTAAGATTTATTTGAAACAAATATAAACTTTTGCAGCTGTAAAGATAAGAAAACATTAAACATTGTCGATACACCTGCATGAACACCTGCGTTTTAATTGAACACCTGCATTTGTCAAGCATTTCGAAATTAAGCGAAAACGCCCGAACTACGACACGATGAATCAATTGCACCTGTGCATCTCAAACTTTATAACAATTCTTATGTAAGCACGAAAATTAGTACGTTTTGAACTCCTGCATAATTGATAAGAATATAATATGCATATCTCGATCATTAAAACAAACCAAATTATGCTTTTTAATTCAAACTTTTTGATAAAGTCTATTTTTCCTGTAGAAAATTATATAGTTTTTTTTTTATAATTATATAGTTTTTTTGTACTGAAATATTTTTATAACCATTTTTACTTATAGTTAGTTTAATTATTATGATTTCGCTATAGAAAATCTTAATTTGTTTGTGTCTATATGCAATGGTGGATAGAAATTGCTGCATTTCCTATTTCATTTAATTAACAATTAAATTTTATTGTCATTACATTACTATTGGTTTTGTTTAAGATTTAGTTGAAACAAATATAAAGTTTTGCAGCTGCAAAGATAAGAAAACATTAAACATTGTCGATACACCTGCATGAACACCTGCGTTTTAATTGAACACCTGCATTTTGCAAGCAATTCGAAATTAAGCGAAAACGCCCGATCTACGACACGATGAATCAATTGCACCTGTGCATCTCAAACTTTATAACAATTCTTATGTAAGCACGAAAATTAGTACGTTTTGAACTCCTGCATAATTGATAAGATTATAATATGCATATCTCGATCATTAAAACAAACCAAATTATACTTTTTAATTCAAACTTTTTAATAAAGTCTATTTTTGTCTATTTTAAAATTATATAGTTTTTTTTTTATATAATTATATAGTTTCTTTGTACTGAAATATATTTATAACCTTTTTTACTTATACTTAGTTTAATTATTATGAATTCGCTATAGAAAATCTTAATTTGTGTGTGTCTTTATGCAATGGTGGATAGAAATTGTTGCATTTTCTATTTCATTTAATTAACAAATAAATTTTATTGTTATTAAATTAATATTGGTTTTGTTTAAGATTTATTTGAAACAAATATAAACTTTTGCAGCTGCAAAGATAAGAAAACATTAAACATTGTTGATACACCTGCATGAACACCTGCGTTTTAATTGAACACCTGCATTTTGCAAGTATTTCGAAATTAAGCGAAAACACCCGATCTACGACACGATGAATCAATATGTAAGCAGTTTTGAACACCTGCATAATTGATAAGAATATAAAAAACTATGCAGCTGCAGATCTCGATCATTAAAACAAACCAAATTATGCTTTTTATTTCAAACTTATTGAAAGTCTTTTTTTGTAGAAAATTATATAGTTACGAAATTTCTTGTAAAACAATTGTTGAGTCCTAAAAAAAATTGCAAAGTAAATTAAGAATGAAATATTAAGAAAATTTTCATCTTGTTTAATTATTATTAGTTTAGTTATTATGTTTTTTTCATTGTTTTTAATTTTGTTTTCTTCTTAATCAACTGTTAAGTATTGAAATGAAAATGAATGAATACGATTTTCTGCAATATTGAAATTCTTACTACTATTTTCTGATAAATCAATTGTTGAGTTGTATGAAACAAAAATTGATTAAAGTAAGAATTATGGATTCAGAAAATATTAATTTCCCCTGTTTTACTATTATTAGTTTAATTATTATAAATATGTACTACAAAAATTCATTTCTTTATACACTTTTATTGTTTAAAATCAAAATGAATGAATAAGATTTTCAACAATATTTAAATTTGTTTACGATTTATTTGAAACAAATATAAAGTTTTTGAGCTGCAAAGATGAGAAAATATGAAACATTGTTGATACACCTGAATGAACACCTGCGTTTTAATTGAACACCTGCATTTTGCAAACAATTAAAAATTAAGCGAAAACACCCGATCTACGACACGATCAATCAACTGCATCTGTGCATTTCAAAATTAGTACGTTTTGAACACCTGCATATTTGATAAGAATATAATAAACTACGCAGCGATGAATTAGTTGCAGATCTCAATCATTAAAACAAACCAAATTATGCTTTTTTATTTCAAACTTATTGAAAAAGTCTATGTTTTCTGTAAAGTTCTAAGATGAAATTGATTGATTAAGGTAAGAAATTAAGGATTAATAAAGTATTATTTCTTTATCTTCATAATCAACTGTTGAAATGAAAATTGTTGAATCCTAAGCAGAAATTTACTAAGTAAAGTAAGGATGAAATTTTAAGAAAATCTTAAATTTCGTCTTGTTTAATGATTATTAATTTAGTTATTATAATGTTTTTTCTCATTGTTTTTATTTTTGTTTTCTTCTTAATCAACCTCGAAATGAAAATGAATGATTAAGATTTTCTACAATATTGAAATTTTTACTATCATTTTCTAATAAATCAATTTTGAGTTATGTGAAAAAAAAAATGATTAAAGTTAGAAAATCTTAATTTTACCCTGTTTCACTATTAGTTTAATTATTATAAATATGTACTAAAATAGTTAGTTTCTTAATACACTTTTAATGTTTAGAATCAAAATGAATGAAGAAGATTTTCAACAATATTTAAATTCTTAAGAATTTGGTAATAACAAATCTTCATTATCTACATTTTTTTTTAAATGTTGAATACTGAAATTTACTGATTTAAGGTTATGTTAATTTTTGCCTATTATTAGTTAAATTGTTACAAATTTATTGAAATTAATAAGTTATTATACAATATTGAAATTCTTATTTAATTAGTATCAGCTATATTAGTAGTATTGTTACAAATTTTGTTAATTTTCTTCATACTAATCAATTGCTTAAGTTTGAGAAATGACGTTACTTTATGCAATTACATAACTAAATGAAGGAGTTGTGTGTAGTGCAGTAAATTAAGTTAATTGATTATGGAAGTACATTGTGAACTTTGCGTTATCGATCATTTATTATTATGACTTATGAGTTGGCTGCCGGGATAGTGGATTAGTGCAGGACGTGGATTTAATTTAGCTCTCGAAGTGACCGCAACAAGCACTTAGCATTTGGGCTTCGGCGTCGACCGCAACAGCAAATCCGATACACACTGTACCTTCTCTCTCACTAATCCCCAGCTGGAATTATACTAATTGGAGTGGAACTCAAAGGAAAACCAATGTTTTTCTTACTTCCACCAGAAGATACATTTCGAATTGATAAATACAGAAATACCTGTCTGAAACCGGACTAATTGAGAACTTTAAAAAAGGCTTGCTTCTTTCTTACTACTATAGTGAATCCGCATTGATCGAAGCCGTACTGTGCGAGGTATGACTATAAACATTTATTATATTTACGTCTGTTACTCAGTTTTTGCAGACGGATAATTTTCTGTCTTTTCGATATGAAAGTTGCGTTTAGTAATTCATGTTTGCTCACCTTTTTTGGATGTCCTGAAGCTGTCGTCTCGAGGTACGTATTGGATGTCGTAGATGAGCGTCGTGTTCGGAAGGAGACTCTTGTCCTTGTTTATCCTGTAGACTGCGTACTTGAACGCCAGTTCGACGCTGCTGTCCTTCTGGTCGTCGGTGAAAATTGCGCCTGGCGAAGGAGAAGAATATACTCGTGTTACAGAGAGATGCGAAAAAGCGGGATGCGTGCGTGATGGAAACGGGACACGTGTCCTGGGAATAAGCCGACGGGACACGTTAATATTTCATGCGAAACACGACCGGAAAATTTAATAAACTCCCCAAAAATTGTTTATCTAAAATGTATATTTCCTTATATTCTCAAGAAAATAGTGCATCGAACTCTTTCATAAACATAAGAGAATTTGAGTTTCTGTTCAAATAAATATATTTTTGTCTGTTTTATAGAAAATTCTACACAATATTAATGAAAAAAAAAACTGTAGTCTTTCATAAGTAATTATTGAAGTTTTCAAAATTCATGTTTTTTTTTTTTAAATATTTATCAAATTGTACATAAATTTCAATATTTTTTTATTAATGTTTCTATAATGAAAGTTTTACAAAATTATAAGCATTAAGATAAGTCTACAAACTCATTTGAAAATTTCGATTTTTTTTTTGTCAAATTTTGTAATTATAAAATGTTCAATCGTCGCAAAAGTTTTAAAAATTTGATCAATTACTTCAATTTTTACTATTAAAGTAAAATAATTGAATGAAAACATTAAAAAATATGAGTAATAATATTCAAGATTTAATTACAAATCATAAAAATATTTACTTGCATCATAAACTGTTACTAATTATAAAAAACTTATTTGATTTTCCTAAATTTTATATTCAAAACAGTAATGTTAACGTAATTAGTAAACATTTTATGTAATACACATTTTGATGTAACTTTTATAGTCGTATAAAGTAAAACGAGTTAAAGAAAACGATGGATGCGCCGGGTATTAAAAAAATTGTCGAAGAAACTTTTGTGTGAAATGAAGAAAATGTGCAATTATATTACGATATAATTAAGTGAAACGCTGATGTTTATTACTTTGGTAGAAATAAAATATTTTATATTAATATATATAATATATCCAATTAATCAATCAAATATAAAAATGTAAAAAAGTAATTATTAACTGTACCAAAAGACTATTAAAAATGTATTGCTTTTGTGTGTTCAATTTTATATTACAAGTATATTTTTATGTAATTTAGTAAACAAATATAAACTTTTGCAGCTGCAAAGATAAGAAAACTTAAACATTGTCGATACACCTGCATGAACACCTGCGTTTTAATTGAACACCTGCAGTTTGCAAGCAATTCAAAATTAAGCGAAAACGCCCGATCTATGACACGATCAATCAACTGAACCTGTGCATCTCAAACATTATAACAATTCTTATGTAAGCAGTTTTGAACACTTGCATAATTGATAAAAATATAATAAACTACGCAATGATGAATTAGCTGCAGATCTCGATCATTAAAACAAACCAATTTGGACAAGAAGAAATATGCTTCTTATTTCAAACTTATTATTGAAAAAAAAACTATTTGTCTGTAGAGTTCTAAGAAGAAATTGATTGATTAAGGTAAGGAATTAAAGATTAATAATGTATTAGTTCTTTTTATTCATAATCAACTGTTAAATGAAAATTAAAGAAGGAGATTTTCTACAATTTTGTGTCTACCAAAGTAAGTTTTATTTCTACCAAAGTAATAAACATTAGCGGTTTATTACTTTGGTAGAAATAAAATTGAAATTTTTTCATTACGTTTTAAAATATGTTATATTAATATTTATCGAATTATTCAAATATATATCAATTAAAAATAAAATGTAAAAGAGTAATTATTAACTTTACCAAAAGACTATTAAAAATGTATTGCTTTTGTGTATTCAATTTTATATTTCATGTATATTTTTATGTAATTTGCAGGAAATCGATAAAAATAATTGAGCTTTTGAAACTTAACGGAATTAATGGGATTATTTCAGTTTGATGGAAATGAACGATTATCGATTCACCTGTCTCGTTTAATTCTCTTTCTTTTGCTTTATCTTTCTATTTATAGATAGATATAGTTATGTAGACATACAGATTTATATATATATATACACCTCGCTTAACGAGTTTTATCCGTTCCAAAATTTCCGGATTTTTACTCGTATAGTGAAACACGTTTTCCCATATAAACCAATGTAAAAAATATAACTTGGTCTCGATTTTTAATAATTTTGCTTTTCATATCTATGGTTATTTTTATTCTTTAGCTTTTCATTCGGAGACTTGTTGGAAGTCTCTTTATACTTTTAATATTTGTTTATATAAAAAAGCGTACATAGTGTATTTATATATTATAATAATTGTTGGACACAATACATTTGTGTTTTGCATTTACAGCAAACACAAATTATATTTGCAAAGTATAGTCCGCTTTAAACAAAGATTGCAAAGAAAATCGAAGATGGTTAATGGCACAATCCGGGACTTCTCTTCTGATCTTCACTCGTGATGCAAAACGTTGCTCGTTAAGCGAATCATTTTTCGTACAATTCTCGTTAAGCGAGGTTCCACTGTATATATATTTGTTCTGAGAGTTTGGTGTCCTTTTTATTGTTCGTGTGTGTCTTCTGTGTGATGTGATGTCCTTTGCTGAATCGTAGTTTCGTCCGCAGGAAGTTTATTAATCGTAACAAAGTGGATCGCAGGATCAGGACCGACACGCAGTTAGAGAAACGTCGCCGACAGACGCGCCACCATTATTATATCTCGTAATATAAAACTCGACGACACGTGCAATCCGTTAGCACTAAGCAACTTGACTTTATTGTTGCTGCCTTTCCTTCTCCTCTCACACATGTATATGTTTTTTCTTCTTTCACGTTTTGCTCACGTACGAAAAGGAGTAGACGAAAAAAAAATAAAGGAAATAATGGAGACGGAAAAAGGGAGCAAAACTATGTAGTGATATATAAAAGATGAAGCGCAGATGCGAGTTCAGGTCGTTAAATGCGTTCGTATTCATCATAAAAATCATTTTAAATTGAGTCAATATGTAATATTTTATTGACTTTCAACAATTTTTACTTAAAATCAGTTTATTTTATTATTATTTCTTCGATAATTAACTTTAAAATAAGGAATTTTTTAAATTTATTGAATTCCAAATGGAAAAACTTTATAATTAATTACCTAATTTATCTCAGAATTGTTAGCTTCAGTAAAGTTAGAGATTGAGTTGAATATACATTTTGAAAGAAATACCTCACATAGTGCGGGTTCGATTAGTACGGATTCACTGTTAATTGAGCAAAATAATTTCCAATAAACTAGTTGACAAAATAATACAAAAAAAAAATAGTTTTTCTTTTTCCTTATACAGCAAAGTCTCTTGTTGTAAGGTTCATTTTGATTTATGTTTTTAATTCCTCAATTAGTCCGGTTTCAAACATATTGGTGAAACTATGCGAGGAAACTTAACTAATTCCATATAATAATATTATAGTTAGAAACTAAAGTCATGTTAATGCAAGAGCACGTTTCCATCTACATTTTTCTTGTGCCTCTGTTACTGCTGCTGCTGCTGTTGCAAAACCCTTCAGTAAATGAAGAGCGTGCAAGCACGCGAAAGTCTGCAGCATTGTTGCGTAAACTGTTTGAAGAATCATCAAGCGCCGGCCCCGAAAATTATGCACGACAACAATTTAATTCCGCAGTTGAATCTCTCTATTTTTTTTTCCTCTTGAAAACAATGCGACTGTATTCCAGTAATTTCCTTATTAAAAACCGAGCTTTTACTTGCGACTCAAATAACAGCCAGGAATTATTCACATTTGCTGAGATCCATAACTTATTTTAGTAAATATTCATGTGGGACAGTTTCGAGTATATTTCGGTTAGGAAACTTGCACTATTAATAAATGATTGATTCTCGGCGTTGTCGAGGGATGCGAAGTCCTGGCCTTCCAGTGAGGGTCGAATTAACAATTCTGGGTCAGTTGTGCATTCCGTGTATATATTTAAGGGGCGAACGTCTGCGGTTTCCTTCCATTAATTAATACCACGTTTGCTAATTGAAAGGGGAGGTCGAGAATCGCATAACTTGAAGCTTTTTACCTTATAAAATCTCAATGTTATGGAATAGTTAAGATTAGTCCACTAATTTAGTTGAAAATTGAAATGTAAATTACTTCTTAAAATGTTACTAAACTTATGAACTAAATAACAATTTTACTTGGGATATTTGTTAACGTTTTGTATGAAATGTGAATTTCATTGGATATACCGATTATGATTTGGATTATCGATGCGAGGAATGGATCCATCCTCATGTAGTTTAGGCCTTAATCAAGTGAGACGCGTTCCGAATGTCGGGCATTGTTTAAGGCAGTCCAGCCGAATGTAATTACGCACGATATGCAGTTTGCACACAGTAACTGGCGTTTAGCATAATAAGATTGAATGACGTCCAAATTAATGCGATTTGCATTGTAAAATACTGGATTCATCTGCATCAATAATTAACTAAACGCTATTATCCGATACTCATCAAAGCAATCAAGTATATAATCTAATTGGTAATATAGAAATTAAACAGGAATTCAATGATAGTAGTATGAGAATTGTATTCATCTCTGTGTTCTTCTATTTCTTTATCAAACTTGAAGTAATTAAATATTAAATAACCTTTTTACATTTTTGTTCATATCTCAACGACTATTGATCATATAATTAATATTAATTAAGTAAATTAAAAGAAAACAACTAAGGAATTAAGTAATAGTAGTATGAAAGGTATATTGTTGTATTTTCGTTTTATTTACTCTTGCGACAATATAGAAATGAAACAGGAATTCTAGGGAATCAAATGATAGTAGAATGAAAATTGTATTCATCTATGTGTTCTTCTAATTCTCTATCAAACTTGAA
>NW_017096041.1:0-9507 GCF_001412225.1 Nicrophorus vespilloides
CGAAAACTATAATACATAGAATGGCTCCAAAAGATGTATAAGAAAGCTGAATGTTTGGGGAATCTAGCAAGTATCGATATATTTTTGTGGTTTTAGCCGTTTGGCTGTAATACGTGTTCAAAGTTTAAAAAATGCTCGAAAAAGCAGTGTTTTTACATTTCATTGATTTTCTCGAAAACTATAATACATAGAATGACTCCAAAAGATGTATAAGAAAGCTGAATGTATGGGGAATCTAGAATATATTGCTATATTACTGTGGTTTCAGCCGTTTGGCTGTAATTCGTGTTCCTTTTATGAAAGCGGAGGCGCCAAATGATTACATACTTTTGAGGGAGGCGTAGTTACATCATGTTTGCCTAAATATATGGACTAATAATATAAGACGTTGTTTATTAGCTTTCTATACATATATTAACAATAAATTATTTTATTTTGTTCGAAATTATAATTTTTTTGTTAGAATTTATTTGTATAATTTTCGAAACATTGAAATTGAAAATTATTGCTATATAGATTTACATTTCTCTTTTCATTCATTTAAGTAGAAAATTTCGTGAAAATAATAAAGAGTTTATTGAAATTGTAAGGCAATGTGTTTCGTATAAAGTGAGTTATTTGCAGACGGAGTTGTCCACGTATCCCTCGGCGACGTTTCGATTGAGCTTACATTCGGGTTGATTCGATTGGAAACGGAATTGTTTGGGAACGGATTGTCCTACCTTCTGTCTGTCTGTCCGCACCGACGAAATGGACGAAAGATAAAGGACGGGACAATCCACCGACACACAACTCGTCCTCCAAAACCACCAACATCCTCCTCGTCGATTATCCCATTATCCGGTGTTGAGACCATCCGGTGTTACTGTCCTTGCATGAAATTAGTAAACAGTTTAAACTGTATTTTATGTACATTATATAAATACAACTTAAAAGGTTGCTGCATTATTGATTTTCTATGAGATATTATATACATTTAGATGTGTATGTTTTTCTTTAATTTCCTAAAATTGTCTTAGAATTTCATAAAACTTAGAATGTTCATGTGGGAATGTAAAGAAAGCAATGGATTTCAATGTATTTACTGAAATAATAGTATGAATGTGTTAATTAATGTTTCGATTCGAAATAAATCTGTCGAACGTCTTTTAATTAGTTAACACAACACCTTCCTTCTTCCTCCTCCTCCCTACATCCTTTAGCTCCGTCTTATCCATTTTCCGGTTGGCGTAGTTTCCCTCGCGTTCGGATTACATCTCGTTCACCACTCGTCTTGGGGAATAAACAAACGTTCCGGAAACATCCACGCGGAACGGAGAATTCTAAAGCATACCTCTCCTTTCCGACCCACATCCTCCTACTGCTCCTTCACTCAACCACCGACCTTAACCACCGACAACAATACATCTGACGTTAACATCGACATAGCTCACTACCTCCTTTCCACCATCAGCACTACAATGAAATTGTTCCTAAATTCAACCTTCCCACCAAAGCCTTTCCTTCACTTCTTTTTTTCAATTACCAACCCTTAATCAAAGTCCCTGCTTTCCTAATAAATACCTCAGATGTTACCAAAAGTTTAGTTTAACTCACTGAATTCAATTTAAAATTACTACCAAACATATTCACTTGACTGACACGTTTGTAGCATTAACCCGTAAGTACTACAGATGGGTCAAAGTGACCCACCTGATATTTGTTTTCATTCGCATTTGTTCTAGAAATATTATCAACTTACTCCACTTTCAAATCCAAATTCAAACTGGAATAACTTTGGTTTCTTAAATACCAAAAACAAGGATAATAAGTATACTTATTAACGTGTTATATAATTCAATATAATCGGGTCAATTTGACCCATATGTATCACAAGCGTTTTATTTATTTATCCGCAAACCATACAAATACAATTCTACCACTTCAAAACTTTTATTTTTTTACCTCCAAACGTTGTGAATATGTATTATTTTTGTTTAATTTTAATAAATTGATGTTGGCAGAATCAATGCACGCAAAAATTGGGAGACTCGAAGTGACAAACCGACTATGATTTTCAAATTCCAATTACACGCAGTCAATTAAAACGACCGACTTCATTATTTGGTGGACGCACGTTCTGTATATATATATTTTTTTGTCGTCCCCAATTTCGCAGATTATCATTGCAAATTTCTATACAGCCGGCATCGCGTGCATCGAATAATTTATCGAGTCAAGTGCAATTAAATTACTTGGTTACGTGATGCGCCCCAAAGTATTTACATTCACATAATTCATTTAATACATTTTACAATTTTTATGTAAACAAATAATTAAAAATATATATTATATAATATTTTCACTTTATTATTTTATGTTTTGAAGGAAACAAATGCATTTTTTCTGTTAATTGAAATTCTCTAAATTATTTTTAGTATATAGACAATGCACGTTCAGCAAACGTAAATTTTCATTCGAATCTAAAGTTAGGTAATTTGTCTCTCAGTAGCAGCGGCTGCGACTGTCAATTATGGCGGAGCACATTGTAATCAAGACCCACAACAATCTTCATTTCATTTAGACGCTCGTAGGGGGAGAAACCGAAATTACAAACGTGCCCGAGGTCTTCCAATATATACTTAACTCAGTTTCTCAACATCAGAATTTACTTGACATGTCATTCGTCTAACAAACAAACAAAAAAAAACAGAAAAAGTTTGATTGGATTTTAAATATGTTTATAAGAAACTATACTTATGTAATTCAGCATTCAAAATGATTATTTTTTACCTTTTTACTAATTTAGACTAATTGACCTGTAAATTGATGTAGTTGATAGTTAAAATGACTGCTAACTACTACAATGACTAATGACTATAATCATAAAAAAAATTACTATGAGTTTTTACAAATATTATCGAAAAGTATCCTTAAAAGCACTGAAAATACATTAAAACTGACAGTTGCAACTATAAATGTCAAATAAAAATGTAAATGTCAACTAAAACTATAAATATTTTAATGACAGTTTGCGACTTTAAATATGTAAATGACAGTTATAACTGTATATATGTAAATGACAGTTGTGACTTTAAATATATAAATGACAGTTTTTACTGTAAGTATGTAAATGATAGTTATAACTGTATATATGTAATTGACAGCTAAAACTTTAAATATGTTAATGACAGTTTGTGACTTTAAATATGTAAATGACAGTTATTACTTTAAGCATGTAAATGAAAGATAAAATTATCAATATGTTAATGACAGTTGTGACTTTAAATATGTTAGAATTTATTTATTTTGATAGTTGTTATAATTTTTTAGTTTTTATTATTATCATTTATTTATTTTATAATAAATGTACTTTTTTTCTTTTGTATTAATGTCTGGCCAATAAATTATTATTATGTAATTGACAGATAAAACTATAAATATGTTAATGACAGTTGTGACTGTAAATATGCAAATGACAGTTATTACTGTAAGTATATAAATGACAGATAAAACTATCAATATGTTAATGACAGTTGTGACTGTAAATATGTAAAGGACAGCTAAAACTATAAATATGTTAATGACAGTTATAACTGTATATATGTAAATGACAGTTGTGACTTTAAATATATAAATGACAGTTATTACTGTAAGTATGTAAATGACAGATAAAACTATCAATATGTTAATGACAGTTATTACTGTAAGTATGTAAATGACAGCTAAAACAATAAATATGTTAATGACAGTTGTGACTTTAAATATGTAAAGGACAGCTAAAAATATAAATATGTTAATGACTGTTGTGACTGTAAACATGTAATTGACAGATAAAACTGTAAATAAGTAAATGACAGTTAAAATTATAAGTATATATCAAATTTACAATGAGTCTGTCATTAAGATTGAAGTAAAATACACTTAAAGTACTAAACTACTAAGTACTAATATTGTGGATAGTAAAAAAAGGCGATATCTGATTGTGTCTTTCAATTTGGGAATAGAAAGCTCCTGCGTTGCTCTCAGCAGCGAAAACTGCTTTAAAATTTAATTTAATTTCGTATACATTTGATGGAAAGTAGAATGGAGGGATAAAAGCGCAAAGAGACGAAGGGAGAAGACCATAACCGTATTCAATTTGCTGTTAGCTTATTTATTTACGTTTTTTTTTTGTCGGTCTCCCGTGAGGACTTCGCAGCGGTCCTGAATCGTAAATAACAATAAGATTTTTTTTTGTTCCCTGCGCTTCGAGGATTACGGTGAGGACGAAAGCGATGGGAAAAGAAGCACGAAGAAAATAAATATAAGGAAGATCAAACCGCATGCAAACACACATACAGATACAAATAGATAGCTGGAAACGAAATGACTCGCAAATCCCCTTTACATGGCGCATTTGTAATTCGCACGCGGAAAATGGAAAAGCGACGTCTCCTCTCTTTTGCCGAAGAAAATCGAAGTTGGTTCTCCGCTCGAGATCTTTACATCTTGCGAGAGATAAAGAGAGAGAGAGAGAATCAGGCGCCAACGTGGAAAGCACACGAGTTTCTCTATCCGATCGATATCCTTCACTTGTCAACATGACTGTTAAACGTTGTTAACTTTATTACTTCTCTTTTGCGGATCTTTCAGCGCGATATTCCATCGGTTATTTAATTCATCAATCAATGAGTAAATTGATACTTAAATATAATCAAGTTACTGTCGAAACCAGATATCCTTATAATTTAGTTAAAATTATTACAAAATAAATTGGAAAAATTGTACATTCAATATATTACATACATTACATGTACAAATATACATAATACATGACAACTAAAACTGTTCAATCTATAAATATTTAAATGATATTTGAAACTTTAAACATCTTATTGATTGACAGTTATAAGTTTAAATATGTATTTCATAAATGACAGCTGTCATCAAAACTAGATAAATGACAGCTTACTGTTTAAATATGAAAATGACAGTTAATAACTCAAATATCCAAATGACAGTTATTGCTTCAAATATAGAATTAATAGATGAAATTGTAGATATAAATCTATATAAAGTTGAAATTTTAAATAACAACTGAACCTATCAATACATAAATGACAGCTGACACCATAAATACTTAATTTATAGTTAAAACTAGTGTAAATATGTAAGAAAAACACCTGAAACTGCAAATGACACTTGAAACTTTAAATGTCAATTTGACAGCTGTCACTGTAAATATGTAAATATTATTAAAACCATTCATATTAAATAACACACAGCTATAAATGTGTTAAAGACAGTGAAAAGCGATTGAAAATTTAATTTGTAAATATATACACAAATACTTAACTTATTGTTAAAACTGGTGTAAATATATAAAAAAAACACACCAGAAACACCACCAGAAACTGTAAATGACAGTTGAAACTTTAAATGTCAATTTGACAGCTGTCACTGTAAATATGTAAATGGTATTAAAACTATACACACAGTTATAAATATGTTGGAGAAACTGAAAAGCGATTGAAAATTTAATTTGTAAATATATAAAGTTGAAATTTTAAATGACAACTGAAACTATCAATACTTAAATGACAGCTGACACCACAAATACTTAACTTATAGTTAAAACTGGTGTAAATATATAAAAAAAAACACCAGAAACTGTAAATGACAGTTGAAACTTTAAATGTCAATTTGACAGCTGTCACTGTAAATATGTAAATAGTATTAAAACTATTCATATTAAATAACACATTGCTATAAATGTGTTGAAGACAGTGAAAAGCGATTGAAAATTTAATTTGTAAATATATAAAGTTGACATTTTAAATAACAACTGAAACTATCAATACTTAAATGACAGCTGACACCATAAATACTTAATTTATAGTTAAAACTGGTGTAAATATGTATTTCATAGTTAAAAAGTGTAAATATATAAAAAAAAAACACCAGAAACTGTAAATGACAGTTGAAACTTTAAATGTCAATTTGACAGCTGTCACTGTAAATAAGTAAATAGTATTAAAACTATGCATATTAAATAATATACAGCTATAAATATGTTAAAGAAACTGAAAATCGATTAAAACGTACATCAAACATATACTTGCAACACGAACACTTTCACGTTCTTCATCATCATCATTTAAAAAAAAAGCACTCAGAACGTTGATTGAATTTAATTATGTTTCTATTGAAACTTAATATATTCCAGCGACACTTTGTTGCTCTTCTCTCTCTCTCTTTCTCTATCTTTCTCTCTGCATTGTTTATCAGCGCGAAAATGAAATTCCAATTTAAAATTAATCTGGAATAAACAAGTTTACGGTGAACATAATTCGAGGGAGAAACACTTACCGAAGACAAACTTCGGGTGAAATGTGTTAGGAGACCACAGAAGAAAAATAATTTAGCCTTATCTCTCTGCCGGTGCGCCGCATTAACTAAAGGATTTTACGATACGACTAAAGCTACACCTTTCCTATTATGTTTCCCTTTTTTTTATCTTCCACCTGTGTTTTTCTAATTTTACCGTGCGGTTCCAAGCTTCCCTAATTAATGAGAACTCAAGTTTATTTTACACTGAAAACTTTTCGTGTATTCAACAGGATAATCGTTATACTTGAAACTAACACAATTTATTATATTAAGAAAGAAATCAATCAATTATATTTCAAGTAGTATAATTAATTTATCAGCAAAAATCTATGGTTCTTTTAGAAAAAGTTCAATTTCTTAATATTATTCAATCAAATATTTCTTGTAGTAAATTCAAATTAATTATATTTAATGTAGAATATAAATATTGAATGAAATTATTCAGATAATCGTTGGTGTAATTATTGTTTCTTAATTGTTAACTGAAGCGACAATCAAATACAAACAATTTTTAATTAATTTTTTTCGTTTGCTGTTGTCGCTTTGGTGCAGGTATATAATTGCGTGGGACTTCCCCTTTCTCGGTTCTCTCTCTGTTTTGTTTTAATTTCGGTGGAAACGAGTCCCTCGTTGGTATGAGACCAAAACCCGGACCCCGGTGTGATTCATTTGCATACTGCACGAGAGATAAGATAAGGGGGTTGAAAACTCGTGTTAATTTCGTCCCGGTCTATTTATTAGGTCACAGCCGACCCAACGACCGCGGGAATTTGTATCGTGCGCAGACAATCTTGTTCCCAGGCTATATGCACTCACTTTCACGTACTGTTCATAAACCATTTTTGGATTACATCCAACATCCACGTATCCTCCGCCACACAGGAAGAAGTATCTTCCAAACTGCGAAGTTGTATAACTATTGTAGATAAAGAGAAAGATGTGATCGTTATTTGCAGACTAACACAACACTATTTTATTTAGATTAATGATAATTATCCAATATATTGACTAACGAAATTTAATGACAATAATCAAGTATTTGTATTTATATAAATCCTATTTCTGTTGTTTTTTTTTTGGTAAAGATAAAATACTTCACTATATGTAATTTTAAAAATTACGAAATTTATTGATTCTTTCCACTAGATTTTTTCCACCTTATTAATCCAATTAAATAAACTCTTTTCTTAGACAAACAACATATAATAAGTAAAGTTAAATCAGATGATCCAAACATTATTTTTACGAAGGGTTTTGTTGTTGCTGTTCTTGTTCGCATTACAGAATTTCGTGTGTTTCTGATGGTCCATCAAGGTAAAATCAAGTATTAAGTTACAATGTTTCGGTATGGATTGTTAAATATATACAAAATTAGACAATTTAATTAATTAAAATTCAAATATTTCCAGAGAAAAAAAAATAAAGAAAATTGTAATTAATATTTAAGCTCTTATAAGTATAATTAAAGACATATGTAGTGTTTAATTATACTTATAATAAGAGTTTTTAATTTTCAATATTTTCATAATAACGTAAAAATTATTTTATTTAGATTAATGATAATTATCCAAGTATATTGACTAACGAAATTTAATGACAATAATCAAGTATTTGTATTTATATAAATCTTATTTCTGTTGTTTTTTTTTTGTTAAAGGTAAAATACTTCACTATATGTAATTTTAAAAATTACGAAATTTTGACATCTTTTCTTAGACAAACAACATATTTTAAGTAAAGTTAAATCAGATGAAACGCGAATAATACAATATGTTTGTTTGCCTCCGATATTGTGATGATGCTAACAAAATCTTCGACATGCGAATAAATTAAAAGCTGGTCCATATTTATAGGGTATAAATATGAAATAATGGTTGCTGCATCATTTATCGTTTGCTCTTGCATCGCATCGCATTGTCGATGCTAATTATTTGGAGCCGGAAAAGCCTGGGCGAATATAAAATGATATTTTATGCACTGTAAAACGCTAATTGGCCGAGCATTTTCATTGCGCCACGTCCCATTGTTGGGTCCATTATTGCCATCCCATTGATTGCACTCCAAAAACGGTCAAATTTCACAAGTATTTATCGGAAATTTTATCGTCAATGCCAAAAGAACCTTTTGATGCTTAAATAATCTATTTATTATTTGGAAAATGTAATGATTCACAATATAAATTATCGTTGTGTCTCCGTTACTTATTACTATAAAACTACTACTCGCGTTGTATCTGTTAGACTCAACTAAGAATATTTTGCTTTGTTGAAGTTGGTTTCTACCCACTTATTAGCTCAACAATATTTACTTCATCTTTTCTCTCCATAGAATTAATGAAAGTAGAAAAATTTGTTCAATTTAGGAACGAATATTTTTTTAAATGAAAGCATTGAATTTGTATGTTTGCTCCAAAAAAAATGGTGATAATTATAAAAAAAATAATTAAAATCAACATTTTTTAACTTAATTTACTTAATTAAGAGCCACATTTTAAACTAATAACCTAATTTTAGAGGTTACAATATTACACGAAACACCTGAAACTGTAAATGACAGTTAAAAACTTTAAATGTCAATTTGACAGCTGTCACTGTAAAAAAGTACTCAGAACGTTGATTTAACGTTGAAATTGAAATCAACATTTTTGAACTTACTTTACTTAATTAAGAGCCACATTTTAAATTAGTAACCTAATTTTAGAGGTTACAATATTACACGAAACACTACTACAATATACAGACTTATATATGTATTAAATATATGTAAAAAAAAAACACCTGAAACTGTAAATGACAGTTCAAACTTTAAATGTCAATTTGACAGCTGTCACTGTAAAAAAGTACTTAGAACGTTGATTGAACGTTGAAATTAAAATCAACATTGTTTAACTTAATTTACTTAATTAAGATCCACATTAGTAACCTAATTTTAGAGGTTACAATATTACACAAAAAACTATTACAGTACACAGACTTATATACATGTATTAACAATAATTGAGACACTACTAAAACGTTGTAATCTGAAACGGATGCATGGATAACTTTATTAGTGTAACATTGATGCGGGATGAACCCTCGCAAAGGAAGAAGTATTAATAATACGAAGGTCGTCAGGTAAATTTTCGGCCCCCAAGAGCCTCCAGGTACGAACTTA
>NW_017096041.1:9523-15222 GCF_001412225.1 Nicrophorus vespilloides
CGATCTTTTCCATCCACCTGTTAATTAAATTTATAAACAAAAATTAATAAAACGCGTTTGCTTTTTGTACTTGGAACTTTCCTCCTCGCGATCCAAATATTATTTTTACGAAGGGTTTTGTTGTTGCTGTTGTTGTTCACATTACAGATTTTCGTGTGTTTCTGATGGTCGATCAAGGTAAAATCAAGTATTAAGTTACATTGTTTCGGTATGGATTGTTAAATATATACAAAATTAGACAATTAATTAAATTAAAATTAAAATATTTCAAGAGAAAAACAATAAAGAAAATTGTAATTAATATTTAAGCTCTTATAAGTATAATTAAAGGCATAAGTTGTGTTAAATTATACTTATAATAAGAGTATTACATTTTCGTCACATTTTCTATTTTTTTTTTCATATAAAATGTTACTTTTATAAAAACTTGCCTATAAATCTACAAAAATGTAACATTTTTATTTTGTAAAATATATAAGAATTTAACTTTTCTGGAAAAATACTAAAATCTATTTAAATTTAATATTTCTTGTTTTGATAAAACAACACTAAAATATACAAAAATGTAAAATTTCTTGTTTTGAACCAAAAGTTGTTCAATTAGAATGCAGGTATTTCTTATCACAGGTGATCACACAAGTGTTCAATTAAACGCAGGTGTTCAATACAAACGCAGGTGTTCAATACAAACGCAGGTGTTCAATGCAAATGCAGGTGTTCAATAAAAACTCAGGTATTCACACACGTGTTCAATTAAACGCAGGTGTTCTATTAAAACGCAGGTGTTTCTTATCTTATCGGTGTTCAATACAAACGCAGGTGTTCAATAAAAAGGCAGGTATTCACACACGTGTTCAATTAAACGCAGGTGTTTCTTATCGCAAGTGTTCAATAAGAACGCAGGTGTTCAATAAAAACACAGGTGTTCAATTAAATGCAAGTGTTTCTTATCACAGGTGTTTCTTATCGCAGGTGTTCTATTAAAACGCTGGTGTTCTATTAAAACGCAGGTGTTTCTTATTGCAGATTTACACACAATTGTTCAATTAAAACGTAGGTTTTCACAATATTATTGATTTTTTTTTAAGCAGGGGGGATGCGCCATGATTATATATTTTTTTAAAGGGAGGCGCAGAAACATAAAGTTTGGAAAGCACTGCTGTTATGTATAAAATTATTTATAAAATATTGAGATTTTCATGAAACGACATCAAAATTTAGAAAAATCTATAGAATCTAATGCTGAACAAATTGTGTTAAAAGAAGATTACCGAACTCGAAATGAAAAGTAAAGAAAGGATTGATCGAAGCGTAGGCAGCAGCAGCAGCAGCAACAACAAACACGAAGACTCGTAATTAAGAACACGATCGGAATCGATTTTAAAATATAAACAGTCTAGAAAGTTGAACTGTCCATTATAAAAAAAAACTCCTATAAATTGTGATAGAGTGTGTGTGTACATACATATAGGACGAGACTGTCGAGCAAATTTCCCGAACTATCGATTTGCTTTTACAGAATGATTGATTCGTAAGCGTAAGAAGCCCTACGTGTTTACAGTCGGTCGGTCAGGGATGAACGGAGGTCAGCGAAAGTCTCCCATTTCTCCATCCATCAACGAACAGAACAACCCTTACGAAACCATAACCAACACGATATTCCTTTTAGAATTCAAAAATTCCCTCATAACTTCTTGTCTCCGGTCCCGGACATTCTCTTCCCCAACAACAACAAAAAAAAAACAGAAAGAAATAACACAATTTCGAATCATTTATTATGTAAGCTTTTTTTATACGCGCGAGGAATATTAAAATAATAAAACAAAGTAAAAAAAAAATAAAATAAGAATAAGAATAAGGGAGAGTGAGCTGGTAATAAATCGTAACAATAAATTTTTTTCTTAAATTACAAGACGCGTCTGAAATCCAATTACGTTTTTATTGTCAAGCGCGGATCGACATGTTTTATGGTTTTCACAATTACTTTTGAAACGCTTTTCCATCGATGTCCAATTATGCCTTCTGCTACGGACGTTTGCAGCGCAATGCGAAATTATTTTTTTTACAGAGAATTCGCTGAAAAGTACATATTCAAATAAACAAATTATACAAAAAAATAATTTGCATGCATCGAATTCATTATGCTTTTTAATAAATTAAAAAAAAAGAGAGAATATGTTCATTTCGTAATGCGGTTGGCGCTTCCAAATTGACGTTTTAATTGTATTTTTAATTAGGAAATATGTGGCGAGCAGATCCGAAATTCTGTTAATTAATTTTATGATTATTTTTTAAAATTACTATAATTAATAAATTGAAGTGATTATATAGGCGTTATATAGGCATTAAAATGAGTAGAAATTAATAAAATTTCAAAGAAATAAACATTTTCTTATAATTTTGTGTAGCAATTACAAATGTTATTCTCAATGAAATGTGAAATAAATTACTAAATAAATGTATCGGCTTTGAAGGTCGAATCTTGTGTGCGCACCCGAAAAGAAAACGGATCAATAATAATCAGTGGATGGAATGTAATTTAAAAAAGTATTCGAGACATCAAATAAGTTTCTTGCGGGAGAGATGCGAACCGAAGAACCGGCGCCTTCTGTAGTATTCGCATGCATCTGTCTGTATATAGATCTCCCGCCGGAAACGGGTGGCGTCTCGGTAGGGTAGATTTTCGTTTGGAAATCGAACGAAGTTGGAAAAACAACAAGTTCGTATTTTTTATACGCTCCGTTTAATTTGCTTCCTTTTCCCATGGACCTTTTCTTTTTCTCATCCTCCTCCGCCCTCACAGATTCAAAGATAAATGCGAGAAACCCTCCGATGCAATAGTTCTTTTTCCCCTAATTTAACCGTAAGTAATTTCATTTAGTTTAACCGTAACTGCTACTATGCTAATTTAGGTACGCTCACACTACAGTCAGGTCAAATTGACCGACTACATGAATAATACATTCTCAACGTTCTAACTAGTAATTATTAATAATTATATCTAAAATTTTACCTTAAAACATCAATCTACATAAACATATAACATACAGAACTAGAAAAGCTCCAATACATTTCCTGCAACAAAGCAAATTATGAAACAATGCGCTACAAAAGTAATAATTTGCGGTCAAATTGACCGGGATGAAACGAAATATTACAATATCTCAACAACTTTCACACGTTGATTTAGTTTAAGCACATCAAACTTCGATTCGATTATTATTATATTCGACTGTAATTTACATCGAACAAAACGTAATTATTTAATGGATTGCATAACATTTGTGTATTGCTTAATACTGAGTTAAGTGATTTATATTCACCGAATAATGGTAATTCGAATGCACTAATTTTGAAAAACGTGTTAATAATTACATTAGTTCCATTCTAAGTACACTTCACAAGTCGTTATAATTACATAATCAAATTGAATAAAAATATATTAAAAACAAACTGCATTCAAAAAGAAAAGAAAATTGTAAAATTATTTAATTTATCTGAAGACAATAAAATGAAATGGAAGATTCAAAATTGTGTATTGATATTTAATGCCACAAGTACATTAAAAAAGCATATATAGAGAAATTTTTAAAAATTAGATTAGATTTATGCTAAATTTATTAATTTGTAAATCATGATAATTTTTTATTGAAATTTTATATCATTCAAATAAAAACATCTATATTTTTCAAGCCTTTCAAAAAAATAGTAAAATTTCATTAACTAATATGATTATGTATTGAAATTATGTGTTTATTTGAAAATAAAGAATTTTTTTTTATGACAAACAATAATTAATTAAATATTAAAATTTGTAATTATAAATACAAACACATTTACAAATAAGATTCACATTCTAGTTCAACTGATGAAAATATTGTGGAATACAAGAATGTACACTTCTTAACTAGGTATTGTAATGTTTTTGTTGAAATATGAAGAAACAAAATCATTCAACCTTTGTTTTTCTTAATATAAATGTAAAATTTTTTCATTTAATTTTCATAATTGTATACAAAGTATTTATATAGAAGTAGTAAATAAATACAAGTATGTGAAAGGATAACAAATATTTTGTAGTGTATAAAATGGAATATATATATTTGATCACGTCTCCATGTTTACGTTTTCCGACTTTTCTTTTTATTTTGGTGCTAAAACGGTGATTTAATAGTATTTATACTGCAGTGTGAAAGGTGTCCTGAAGAGATTGGACAATTTATGAGTGGATGCCATTAGACAATCGCAATTTCTCAAATTATTTGCCCCGAGCGGCGGCGTCGTCCTTATTTATTCCCCGAGATCCGCTTCGAAAATTGTCTATTTCACGGCCCCCTTATTGACGGCACGAGGCCCACCATCCGGAAAAGAGGATGAGAATGAAGATGAGGTGGAGGAAGGACTGCACTTCGCGAATGTTATTAGATTACGCGCAGTCCCAGCAAAATCGTTAAGGGATTCGACGGCAGCTGATGAATAAAAATAATGTTTCCCACCTCCGTCCTCCGTTTCGTTCCATCCACGAACTGCATGCATCCGCGTTTGTTCCGTCCTCTTCTCCTACAACCCATCATCCCTCATCCACTATCGCCTTCCTTCCTCTTCCTCATCCGCTCCGTCCCACATCCTCCTTCTCTCCCTTCGACGGTGATCATGATCATAATACTCGTGGGGCTATCGCATACCAACGTTATTATATTCGTGTAGTATTCGGAGCATGTGGTGAACATACCGAGCGTATTACAATATTGAAAATTTTATTAACACACCTCACCTAGCGCCATTAAAAAGCACAAGAAGGAGGCAGTAAAATTTTACGATTCCCGCACAAAATGCACCTTTTACATCTCTGTTTTATGCAGCCCCCAAACAATATGCGTGACACTAGAGATTTCACGATCACCAAACTGTTATAAACTTGTATCATTTCGTTCATCATCATTGCTTATCTCTGACAGTAAAACTACGCTATGTATAACAACTTATGTTTCTCAATTTAATTAGTTTTCTTAAGGGATTTACGTTTTTACATGTTTATATATCAAATTAAATATTTTATTTTATTTTAAAAATCACATAGATTTGATTAAATTCACTAATTAGTAATGAAAATTATTTATTGTATTACAATTTGGGAGAAATCTTAACGTTTTTAAAGACTTTGATCCTATTGTTTCTTCCATTTCTATTATACTCATCATAATCCCGTCTCTTTGAAAACTATAAACCTCTTTAGAAACCTCTTATTGTACTGAAACGACAACTGTTAAAGCGTCCATTCCATTATTCTCCAAACCGTCTTTGTCTTCACACAATTAATGAGACTAGATTTCAACTTAGAAACGATGATTTTATTAAAAAAAATATTATAAATATCATTCCTTAATAATATCTATTACGCAATTATTTATGTTATTTGCAAGAGTAATTAAAACGAAAATACAACAATATACTTTTCATACTATTATTACTTAATTCCCTAGTTATTTTTTTTTTAATTTACTTAATTAATATTAATTATATGATCAATAGTCGTTGAGATATGAACAAAAATGTAAAAAGGTTGTTTAATATTTAATTACTTCAAGTTTAATAGAGAATTAGAAGAACCCAAAAATGAATACAATTCTCATTATACTATCATTTGATTCCCTATAATTCCTGTTTCATTTCTATATTGCCGCAAGAGTAATTAAAAC
>NW_017096042.1:0-377 GCF_001412225.1 Nicrophorus vespilloides
AAGATTAATTTCATAGTTAAACTGTGTTGAAAAATATAGTGAAATTAAATAAATGGTACTCAAACCACCACTACCCATCAATCACAAACGATTTTGCGGCTCCTTGTGTAAGCCTTGTAGATGACTTAAGTTCGGGGCTTTCCAGGTCAAACATGAGAAATATTGCTTGGTGAGCAACATTGTCATCAAAGCAATCGTTGCCGCCCTAACGAATTGCAGACAAAGAGGATCAAATAAAAGAGAATGTGGAAATAAATACAAATGGTAAATACAGTAATAAATCATAATTGGCCAAATAAATTTAAATATTTCAAGCAAATACAATTTTAGAAATTGAAGCTACGGCGGTCAATAGCCCTTTTTATTGGTATATAATA